>NC_054470.1:159336883-159571883 GCF_017639515.1 Carcharodon carcharias
GCATAGCATAGTGGATAAACCCGCCAAACTGTGTGATGTTGAGTTAATTAATTATGTAGCTGTGGATTTGATGCCGAATTGCGTGACAGAGCGGGCAAGAAATCACATGCCTAGCCATCATGTTCGGGCACCATATTTAAAAAGACCTGGACATTCATTCATGCATCATGCAAGGACTCTGCAAGACAGAATGACCCCCAGGAAGTGGCAGACACCGGTCCCATGCTTTAGTGACGCCTCACTGGATAATCTCCTGTGGGCCATGGAAGACAGGAGGGGCATCCTCTTTCCCAGGGATGGGAGGAGGAGGCTCACCCGTCTCACCAAATCTGCCTGGGAGGAGTTTACCAGGGTGGTCAATGCCACAGCTCAACAGAGGAGGACTGCCCTGCCATGCAGAAAGTGAATTAATAACCTAACCCACGCTGCCAGGATAAGTTATCCCTCTACTCCCCATACTCAACTCACTGAATGGGTACTGGGAAGTGGGCTCAATGGCAAGGCCAGCATCTGTGCTGCCCATGCATAACACCCCTTCGCAAGGTGCTGGGGTGCTCCTCATAGCCCCACTGCAGTCCATGTAGTCTGCTGCTAGGGAGGCAACTGTGGGTTGCTGACCCAGCTACATTAAAGGCACAAATTGTGGGGGTGGTGTTTGTGTTGGTTAGCGTAGAGGGGAACTTGCAGAGGCTGGTGATGCCTTGCCTCTGGTCTCCTTGTCCATCTAGTTGCTAAAGCTCGCGGGTCTGGAGGATGCTGCTGAACTACCTTTGGGGGCGAGCAGCAGCGCATCTTTCATATGTCGCACAATGTTGCCAAAGGGTCAGTGGTGGAGAGACTCAATGTTGAGGGTACTGGATGGGGTGTCAACCAAATGGCCTGCATGGTTTCTAGCTTCGTGACTGTTGTTGGAGCTACACTTATCCAGGCAAATGGGCAGTATTCCCTCAAACCCCACCCCCCCGCAGTTATGCCTTGCACATGGTGGACAGGCTTTGGGGACTCACGAGGTCACTCATTAGACACAGAGCTAGCAGCATGCAACCTGCGCCTGCACCAGGAGTGCTCACAATCCATCCTCTATCTTTATGTAGGAGAAAACAGTGCACGACAGGCGTGAGAGGGAGAAGATAGGAGGGGGTATGCCCAAAATACACCCCCCCACACAGTATGGACAGCGGACTGCCGAGCTAGCAGGGGAGGACTATGACTATGCCTGTGGCGACAACAAGCCAAGTCTCCCCTAGCCATCCAGTGAGGAAGCATGCTTAATTTCTTCAACTCTAAACCTGAGGGTGAGTCTCTATGCAATGTAGGAGGAAGCCATGCAGTCACTTATTCTCTTCTCTTTCCATTACAGGTGCCAGTGGGAAGAGGGTGAGACTGGACCCCATACCAGAGCTGAACCCCAGCCTGCAGTGGACCTCCAAAGATGTTGAAGGCAATGAATTCTCACCTGTAGAGCTGTTACAACATTCACCTTCACCCTCCACCAGCTCAGAGACACTCACCTCATAGATCTTGTTTAGGTTTGGACTCACACTCTGGTGGTCACCTCACAAAATGTGTCCATAGGAGGAGGAGGCAGTGACATAAGAGCATAAGAAATAGGAGCAGGAGTAGGCCATTTGGCCCCTGAAGCCTGCCCCGCCATTCAATAAGATCATGGCTGATCTGCCCCAGACTACAACTCCTCTTTCATGCCAGCTCCTCAGAACCCTCAACTCCCTGATATTTCAAAAATCTATCTACCTCCTCTTTAAATACTTTCAGTGGTCTAGCCTCCACACCTCCCTGGGTTAGAAAATTCCAGATATTCACTACACTCTGAGAGAAGAAGTTCCTTGCATTTCAGTTTTAAATGAGTGCCCCCTTATTCTATAACTATGTCCCCTAGTTTGAGATTCCCCCGCTAGTGGAAACATCTTCTCAACAACTAACCTGTCAAGCCCCCTCAGATCTTGTGTGTTTTAATATTCTTCTAAACTCTAATGAATAAAGGCCAAATCTGTTTAGCCATGCTTGATAAGTCAACCCCTTCTTCCCAGGAATCAGCCAAGTGAATCTCTTTTGAACTGCCTCCAATGCCAGCATATCCTTTCTTAAATCTGGTGACCAAAACTGTACACATTACTCCAGGTGTGGCCTCACCAACACCCTGCACAGTTGTCACAAGACTTCCCTATTTTTAAATTCCAACCCCCTAGCAAATCAGGCCAAATTTCCATTTGCCTTCTTAATTACTTGCTGCACCTGCATGCTAACTTTCTGTGTTTCGTGCACAAGAACACCCAGGTCCCTCTGTGCTGCACTTCTTTGGAGTCTCTCTCCATTTAAATAATAGTCTGCCTTTTGATTTTTCCTACCAAAGTGCATGACCTCACATTTTCCTCCGTCTGCCAAGCTTTTGCCCACTCACTCAACCCAACCTGTCTATATATCCCTGCAGGTTCCTTATGTCCTCATCACAACATGCCCTCCCACCTATTTTTGTATTATCAGTAAATTTGGATACATTACACTCTGCCCCCTCCTCCAAGTCATTAATATAGATAGTAAATAATTGAGGCCCTGGGACTGCGGCACTCAAAACCATGTTGACTCCGCTTGATTGCATTAAGCTTTTCTAAATGTCCTATTTCTTCCTTAATAATGGACTCTAGCATTTTCCCAATGACAGATGTTAGGCTGGCTGGTCTATAGTTTCCTGCTTTTTGTCTCCCTCATTTCTTGAACAGGGGAATCACATTTGTGGTTTTCCAATCCGCTGGGACCCTCCCAGAATCCAGTGAGTTCTGGAATATTTCGACCAATGTCTCCACTATCTCTGCAGCCACTTCCTTTAAAACCCTTGGATGCAGGCCATCAGGTCCTGGCGACTTGTCTGCCTTTAGTCCCATTAGTTTCTCAAATACTTTGTCCCTCGTGACAGAGACTGTTAGAAGATCTTTCCTTCCATTTGCTCCTTGCATATCTGATATCTTTGGAATGTTTATAGTGTCCTCCACCATGAAGACTGATGCAAAATATTGATTTAAATTATCTGCCATTTCCCTGTTCCTCATTATAAATTCTCCAACTGCATCCTCCAAGGGTCCCACACTCACTTTAGCCACTCTCTTTCCTTTTATATACCTGTAGAAGCTTTTGCTGTTTGTCTTTATGTTTCTTGCCAATTTACTTTCACAATCAATTTTCTCCCTCTTTATTAGCTTTTTAGTCATCTGCTGCTGGTTCCTAAAAAATTCCCAATCCTCTGGCCTACCATTAGTTTTCATCGCTTTGTATGCCTTAGCTTTTGATTGGATAGTCTCCTCGACCACCTTTCTGAACCATGGGTTGTTCTTCCTTCTCATCGAGTCCTTTTTGACCGGGATACATTTTTGCTGAGCTTTATAAAATGTCCACTTAAATGTCTGCCACTGCCCATCCACTGACCTTCCCCTTAGTCTATTTTCCTAGCCCGCTTTAGACAACTCTTTCTTAATACCTCTGTAATTGCCCTTATATAAGTTGAGGACACTAGTTTGAGACCCGAGTTGCTCGCCCTCAAACTGAATTTGAAATTCTACCATGTTGAGATCGCTACCCCCTGGAGGATCCTTAACGATGAGATCTCTTATTAGTCCTGTCTCATTACACTTAACTTGATCTAAAATAGCCTGTTCCCGGGTAGGTTCTGCAATGTATTGCTCTAAGAAACAATTCCTGATGCACTCTACAAATTCGTCTTCCATGTTACCCAGCCAATCTGATTTGTCCAGTCAATATGCAGATCAAAATCACCCATCACAATTGTAGTGTCTTCTTACTGCCTCTATTATTTCTCGATTTATACTTTGTCTTACAGGGAGGCAATGCTTCGGGGGCATATAGACGACTCCAATCCATAACTTCTACCCTTATTTCTACCCAAACTGATTCCACATCACGATCTATGCCACCTATACCACCACTCATCACCGCACTGATAACTTCCTTTATTAACAAAGCTGCCCCACCTCCTTTTCCTTTCTGCCAGAACGTCAAATACCCTTGATTATGAATTCCCAGTCTTGGTCACCCTGCAACCACATCTCTGTAATAGCTATCAAGTCATATCCATATATTTATGTTTGTACTGTCAACTCATCTATCTTGTTACAAATGCCGCATGCATTCAAATAAAGAGCCTTAAGCTTTGACTTTTTACCATTATTACTCATTCTGACTTTAATTTCTGCTGCACTCTTCTGCTTATATTTTCTGCCCCTTCCTGTCACACTTTGATTATTGATCACCTCTTCACTACCCTGCACCTCTGGTCTCTCATTTCTTTTTGATTTTTAAACTTCCATTCAATTGAACCCTCCCCCCAACTAATTTGCTTAAAGTCCTATCTACAAGCCTAGTTAGACAGGACACTGGTCCCAGCATGGTTCAAATGAAGCCTGTCCCAATGGAACAGCTCTCTCCTTCCCTAGTACTGGTGCCAGTGCCCTATGAACTGGAATCTATTTCTCCCACACCAATCTTTGAGCCATGCATTTACCTTTCTAACCTTATTTACCCTACGCCAATTTGCATGCAGCTCAGGTAATAATCTGGAGATTATCACCTTTGCGGTTCTGCTTTTTAATTTAGCCTCGAGCTGCTCGTAGTCCCTCAGCAGAACCTTTTTCCTGGTCCTACCTATGTCATTGGTACCTACGTGGACCATGACAGCTGGATCCTTCCCCTCCCACTCCAAGTTCCTCTCCAGCCAAGAAGAGGTGTCCTTAACCTTGGCACTAGGTAGGCAACACAGCCTTCGGGACTCTTTGTCTTTGCTGCAGAGAACAGTATCTATTCCCCTAACTATGCTATCCCCTATTAATACTACATTTCTCTTTTCTCCCGCAACTGGAATGGTGTTCTGTACCACGGTGCTGTGATCAGTTCGTTCATCCTCCCTGCAGCCTGTGCCCTCATCCACACCCCGAGCAAGAACCTCATATTTATTGGGCAAGGGTGCCAGCTGAGGCTCCTCCAAAGTTAAACTCTGGATCCCCATACTTTCCTTACTCACAGTCACACCCTCCTGTCCCTGACCACGTATCAAATTTGATGTAATTAATCTAAGGGGTGTAACTGGTGTAACTGCCTCCTGAAACACAGTGTCCAGGTAACTCTCCCCCTCCCTGATGTGTTGCAATGTCTGCAGCTCAGACTCCAGATCATCAACTCTGAGCCGAAGTTCCTCGAGCAGCCAACACTTGCTGCAGGTGTGGTCACCATGGATCACACCAGTGTCCACCAGCTCCCACATGCTACAGCTGCAACACATAGCCAGCCATCTATATTCTATTTATTTAATTAATTTGGATGTTAAATATTTTTAAAGTGGATTTCTTAACTGTTGTCTTCAGCTGTAATAAGGTCTCTTGATATAAACCACTTGGCCAATCAAAAGAGACATGGAAGAGATACCCGCCAATCACCTACCTGTTTTCCTGTGATGTTACACTTGGCTCTGGCAGGTAAAAACAGGCTGAAGGGGCTCTCTGCCACCTCTTTTTATCTCCCACCACCGCTGCCCTTCTTAAGCAGGCCCGCTCTCCATGCTCCCGGCTCTCCTCTCACTGTTTTAAACTGTGATAATTCCAAATCTCCCCCCATTGTTTTAAACTGTAAAACTCCTGGCTCTCCTCTCTCTGTTTTAAACTGTAAAAATCTCGGCTCTCCTCTCTCTGTTTTAAACTGTGAAAATCGCAGCTTTCCTCTCACTGTTTTAAACTTTGAAAATCCCAACTCTCCTCTCTCTGTTTTAAATGATGAAAATCCTAGCTCTCCTCTCGCTGTTTTAAATGGCGAAAATCCCAGCTCCCCTCTCTCTGTTTTAAACTCTAAAAATCCCAGCCCACCTCTCTGTTTTAAATGGTGACAATCCCAGCTCTCCTCTCTCTGTTTTAAACTCTAAAAATCCCAGCTCTCCTGTCTCTGTTTTAAACTCTAAAAATCCCAGCCCACCTCTCTGTTTTAAATGGTGAAAATCCTAGCTCTCCTCTCTCTGTTTTAAACTCTAAAAATCCCAGCTCTCCTCTCTCTGTTTTAAACTCTAAAAATCCCAGCTCTCCTCTCGCTGTTTTAAACTCTAAAAATCCCCCCCACCGACCCCCCCCCCAACCCCCGCTGTTTTAAACTCTGAAAATCTCAGCTCTCCTCTCGCTGTTTTAAAATGTGAAAATCCGCACCCCCTCCCTGCTGTTTTAAACTGTGAAAATCCTGGCTTTCCTCTCACTGTTTTAAACTGTGAAAATCCTGGCTCTCTTCTTGCTGTTTTAAACTGACAGCAAGGCCTCTGGCACTCAGAAGATTGCTAGAGAAGTTCTGCTAAGTTCGAGCCTGCTGATGGGCCTCTGGGGACAGTCATGAACAAGATGCTGCAGTATCAGTGAGATGCGGGGGATCATTAGGCAGAGCTCTCAGAGGTCCTCAACTGAGTGGCACATGACCTGGAGGAGTCTGTCTGTTTGCTTTCCAACATATGAGCACATGGAGGTCTCTATGGGGAGAATGGCAAACGCAGGGAGACTCTTATCCAGCAGAACACACAGGCCAGGATTTTCCCGTCAGCAGTTTGGGGGCGGGGCCCGCTCGCCAGCAGGAAAATGACACGGGATGACATCAGGAGGAACCCCCGATGTCATCCCGGTCCCTTTAAATTTTCAGGAAGGCGGGCAGACAGCGAAATCAGCTGTCCGCCCGCTGACCTGTCAATGGCCAATTATGGCTATTGACAGACTAATCAAGATTGTTAAAGACCTCCCCGTCCTACCTTAAGGCTGGCGGGCAGGCCAGGAGCCCCAGCGGACTTCTATTTATACATGAAATTTCATCCACTGGCGGGGTGAGGTATCATGTCTGTTTTTAAAAAGTTTCATGGAGTTAATGTGTTTCTTATTATCATGTCCCATCTCATTGACATTGTCACATGAGGGGGATATGTTCATAATTTAAAGATTTTTCTATTTTTGGTGTTTTTTTACCTGTCACTAATCTCCCTGATACAGCACTTGGTCTCAGGGAGCAGTGTGCTCTTTGACAGAAGGGGAATCCCTCCCCCCCGCACAGGAAGCACACAGCGCTTCCCGTTGGGCAGACCGCTGGGCAGGCCTTAATTGGCCTGCCCACTCAAAATGGCAGCGGGCCCTGTTTCGGTGGCGGGGGTCAGCTATCTGCCTGCCGCTGAGCCGGTGGGGCCCACATGCCCACCAAGGGCAAAATTCTGCCCACAGTTTCTGCTGGAGATGCCATCAGACCTGCAGCCATGGGTGAGGTCTTGCTCTGGCTATTCAAAAGGGGGACGAGTCACCTTAGCCACCCTCCAGGTGGCCCTTCTCTTCAAGGTTTCCTTGGGCACTGTCACCATAGGGAATTATAGCCCCAAATTACTTACAGGCATATTGAACTTTTAAGGGAGACGTGTTTTTTTAAAAAAAGACATTCAAGCAAAGACACCGAACAAAAGCTAGCTGACAATGTAAAGTAACCACTTTCTGGAAAATACCTATGTGCATTACACTTGACCGACTAGTCCAGACAGACCATGGAATGTCACACCTAAAAAGTTGTCATGGCCTACTTCAGACAGAGACACTTGAAAGGAAGAGATGAAATGCAAAATACTGAACTTTAATCTCCTGTGGCCGTGGAGACAATGGAGACTAATTACCACATCTCAGCAGAAACCATCTCCTGTTGAGTTGTATCTCAGAATGTGGAAATGATCTGAGTTGAAAAAAAAATGGATTCTGGGCGAAAGACATGTTTGTATTTTCCCTTCCAGGAATGCACAAGGATATGGTTTAAAAAGTTAGCTGTAGACCTGATCTGTGTGTTCTAGTTCTGGTGTGCTAGTGTGTGCTAGTGAGAGTCACAGCAGAAGAAGATTGACTAGGCACCCCGTTGCAGCTTGTAGGCAAAGGCTCTCTCCTCTCTCTCTGTTGCTGGGGGCAAGTGAGCATAACCACAATCAAAAAAGGACACCTTCTTCAGCTAACCTGCAGAACCAAGTATCTCCAAACCAAGTGCTAAACTACCAAGGTCAGCTCTACCAGAATCACCCACTTAATGGCCACAACATTTTGCCATCTACTCCTCACAGACAAGCCAAAGACTGATTTGTATATCATTTTAATTTTTATTTGGACTCAACATGTCATTTCTGATTTGTGTGTATGTGTGTTGCATTTGATTATTTTTTCACAGGTTTTTAGTACTAATAAACTTACCCTTTTGTTGACTCAAGAAAGCATGGTTGAATTGGCTCCTTCTAAAACATTAAGGCATTTGGACTGAGGAAAGGTATCCATGGGGGAAAAGAGTCCCCTTTTAAATTAACCTTGTTGTGAACAACCGAGTGGGTTGAATAAAGAATGGGAACTGGCTCATTCCTCCTTGCCCGAGAGCATAACAAAATTGGGGTCCCATTCGGGAAGTTAACAATTTGGGGTATAATGTCTGGGATCATAACAAATTAGAAGGACATTGCCTGGGGACCAGTCATAACAGCACACAAAGGGTGGAGGAGCATCAGGCAGACACCCGTGGGGCCTCCAGCCTGGGCTCTCCAAGGGTGTCCAGGCATTCAGAGTCCCCTCTGCCTGTGACCCCATCAGCTCCAGCCTTTGGGCCCGCTGAGGGTGCACCTGCCCCAGAGCAGGAGACACAAAGAAGGCCGGGGCCCTGAGGCCCCGGGTTTACAGAGGACACCCACCGAGGTCATCGGAAATAAGAGGGCATAGTGTGCAGCAGACTGCCTCCACCTCTGCTGTGGATGTTGAGGAAATAGAGTAAGGAAAATTAAGAAATTCTAAGTTCACTCCATATCACGGGCATTCAAGCATTCTAAATGCTGCAGTATTATAAATATATGATTCATTGCACTTTATGGAGGTCTGCTGGGTTTTTCTTGCGAAATAACCTCCCATACCATCTTTCAAGGGGACGAGCCAGGCTGGGTCTGTCCCCCTGAATCATGTCTGCACATAGAGGTATCGATCTTTGCCAAAGCTCTTGCGAGCCATGTACAAGAAGCCTCCCAAGTACACTGTTCCCTTTCCCTCCACTACCTTTCTGAGGCTATAGAAAGACCTTTCCCTTATCAGGACATCTTATTAGGGTTCCCTTTCAGTTGTCCAGTTGAGATGATCATCCATTCCAGCCATCCGATGATCCTCCTCCCACACATCATTTCTTGAGCTTGGCATTGAGCGTGTGGAACCAATGCTTTACCTTAGCATCAGGATAGTGGGTGAGAGCTTTCAGACTGTATTCTACAACTTCTACCCTCCTCCTGCAACCTATACCCTCCCCCTAATCACCATTGAACCTCACCCCCAGTGTTACCTTTACCCTCCCATCTGTGACCCTTGAACCCCAACCCCCCCCATACCATCACCCTTCAACCCTTCATATGCCTTCCCTCCCCAATGAGCCCACACCTGTTTCTGCCCACCCCCAGGATCCGTATACACCTCTGTGTACGCTCCAAACACCCAAACCAGCCCTTCACACGCCCTCAGAAATGGACCATCACCCTCCTATCCTAACGCATCCCACTGCCCCCTCATAACAGTTACTGTGTTCTCCACCACCATTCCTCCATGGACACCACAGACCCCTCCCTCTGAACCGTCCGCCTCCTCACTGTCCCCTCCCTTCCCCCTCACTGTTCCCTGCTTTCCTTGCTCACTGTCCCCTGCTTTCCCACATCAGCTGCACTGCTTCACAGTCCCTAAGCCCTGACCAACCTCTGCAGGGCTCCATGGTTTCACCTCCCACTTCCTCTGGCCTTTCTAGCCATCCCCACCCCGGCTCCTGGCATTCCCCCACCTACATATTCCAGCACCACAACCCCACCCCCCCCTGCGTTGTCTGCCCTCTCCCCCATCTTGTTCCAGCATCCCTGTCCTGTCTTCCCTCCCCCTTCATGTTCCAGCAGTCCCCATGTTGGCTTCCCTTACCCTCCATCATGCTTCAGCACCCCTGCCTTGACTGCCCTACCCCCCCACCCCATGTTCTAGCACCCCTCCTCTGCTCATTGCACACCTTCCACCGACTGGACCAGGCTGTGTCTTCCCGGCAAGTTCTCGCCATCTCAACACCACATTGGTCCAGACATGTTTCGGTCAGGCATAAATTCCAGCTGGTCGGGTGGATGATATGCCAGGTGGGGAGAATTCTGGTTGGGTGTTCATTTATATCCTATAAACGTTATGCCAAAAAGGTTCCAGAAAGCTTTTGGCGGGAATGGTGACTCGCTATTATCCAGCTGGTGCATTAACCATCAAAATCTGGAGCAGTAGGCCATGTGAGGGAGGACAGAAGTGGAAATCAAGTTACACTGATTTCTGTGAACAAAAGCAGGCATGTTGACTGAGCTCCCAAAATGCTGCCTGTCATCCTGAAATTCTGATGGTTGGCAGGTATTTCAGCATAATCATCTATTTTTATATCATATGCAAAGATTTTAGGTTTCAGTTTTCACCTGAATTATGAAATGTGAAAAATTGGCCAGGTATGTCCTGTCCACAAAAAGCAGGACAAATCCAACCCAGCCAAATACCGACCCATCAGCCTCTTCTTGATCATCAGCAGAGTGATGGAAGGTGATGCCAACAGTGCTATCAAGCTGGCACCTACACAGCAATAACCTGCTCACTGATGCTCAACTTGGGTTCTGCCAAGGCCACTCGGGTCTTGACATCATTACAGCTTTGATCCAAACATGGTCAAAAGAGATGAACTCAAGAGATGAGGTGAGAGTGACTGCCCTTGGCATCAAGTCAGCATTTGACTGAGTGTGGCATCACAGAGCCCTAGCAAAACTGAAGTTAATGGGGATCAGGTGGAAAGCTCTTCACTGGTTGGAGTCAAACCTAGCACAATGAAAGATAGTTGTGGCTGCTGGAGGTCAATCATCTCAGTTCTGGGACATCGCTGCAGGTGTTCCTCAGGGCAGTGTCCTAGGCTCAACCATCATCAGCTGCTTCACCAATTCCTTCCATCATAAGGTCAGAAGTGGGGATGCTCGTGGATGATTGCACAATGTTCAGCATAATTTGTGACTTCTCAGATACTGATCGCAGTCCATGTCCATATGAAGCAGAACCTGGACACTATTCAGACTTGGGCTGATAACTAGCAACTCTTCTTCTTAGGTAGTCTCTTGGGGTTGAGGATGACTTGCTTCCACAGTAAAAATGAGTACTCAGGTAACTGAAGAGTCCAATGCATGAACCCTACAGTCTCTGTCACAGGCGGGGCAGATAGTGATAGTGGGAATGGGTGGGTGAGGTGCCTGGGTTACCATGCACTCCTTTCGCTGTCGATGCTTGGCTTTGCATAGCCCTTGGCGATGAAACTTCAGTGTTCAGCTCCTTCCCGGATACTTTCCCTCCACTTCAGGTAGACTTGGGCCAGGGATTCCCAGATGTCTGTGGGGATGTTGCACTTTTTCAAGGAGGCTTTGAGGGTATCCTTGAAGTGTTTCCTCTGCCCTCCTGGGGCTCACTTGCCATGTCGAAGCTTCGAGTAGAGCGCTAGTTTTGGGAGTCTCGTGTCAGGCATGTGGACGATATGGCAGCCCAGTGGAGCTGATTGAGCATGGTCAATGCTTTGATGCTGGGGATAGAAACATAGAAACATAGAAACTAGGAGCAGGAGTAGGTTATTCGGCCCTTCGAGCCTGCTACGCCATTCATTATGATCATGGCTGATCATCCAACTCAATAGCCTGCTCTCACTTTCTCCCCATACCCTTTGAGCTCTTATGCCCCAAAAGTTATATCTAACTTCTTCTTGAAAGCATACAATGTTTTGGTCTCAGCTACTTTCTGTGGTAATGAATTCCACAGGCTCACCAGTCTCTGGGTGAAGAAATTTCTCCTCGTCTCAGTCCTAAATGGTCTACCCCATATCCTCAGACTGTGACCCCTGGTTCTGGATTCCCCCACCATCAGGAACATCTTTCCTGCATCTACCCTGTCTAGTCCTGTTAGAATTTTATAGGTTTTTATGAGATCCCCCTCATTGTTCTGAATTCCAGAGAATATATCGACTCAATCTCTCCTCATATGTCAGTCCTGCCATCCCAGGAATCAGTCGGGTAAACCTTCGCTGCACTCCCTCTATAGCAAGTATATCCTTCCTCGGATAAGGAGACCAAAATTGCACACAATATTCCAGGTGTGGTCTCACCAAGGCCCTGTACAATTGCAGCAAGACATCCCTGTTCTTGTACTCAAATCCTCTGGCTATAAGGCCAACATACCATTTTCCTTCTTTACCGCCTGCTGCACCTACATGCTTTTCTTCAGCGATTGGTGTGCAAGGACACCCTCTCAGTCCCCTCTCTCAATTTATAGCCATTCAAATAGTAATCTGCCTTCCTGTTTTTGCCATAAAAATGGATAACCTCACATTTACTCACATTATACTGTATCTGCCATGCATTTGCCCACTCACTCAGCTTGTCCGAATCACACTGAAGCATCTCTGAATCCTCCTCACAGCTCACCCTCCCACCCAGCTTTGTGTCTGATGTTGGCCTGAGCGAGAACACTGACGTTGGTGTGATTATCCTGCCAATGGATTTGCAGGATCTTGTGGAGGGAGCACTGGTGGTACTTCTCCGGAGTTTTGAGGTGCCTGCTGCACATATTCCACATCTCTGAGCCATATTGGAGGGTTGGGTATCACTACTGCTCTGTATACCATGAGCTTAGTGCTGGGTTTGAGGTCCTGGTTTTCAAACAGTCTCTTCCTCAGGTGGCTGAAGGCTGTGCTGGCACAGTGAAGGCAGTGTTGAAACTCGTCGCAATGTCTGCCCTTGTTGACAGTAGGCTCCCAAGGTATGGAAAGTGGTCCATGTTGTCCAAGGCCTCATCGTGGATTTAGATAACCAGGGGGCAGTGCGGTGTGGAGGGGGCAGGTTGGTAGAGGACCTTTGTTTTATGGATGTTTAGTGTAAGGCCCATGCTCTCATACGTCTCGGTGAAGGTGTTGATGAGGGCTTGGAGCTCGACCTCCGAGTGTGCGCGGATACAAGCACCCTCTACATACGTGTAGTTCCACGACCTTGGATCTGGCCTGCAAGTGGCGGAGGTTAAACAGGTTTCCGCTTGTTCTGTAGGTTAGCTCCACTCCAGCAGGGAGCTTGCTGAGGGTGAGATGGAGCATTGCGGCAAGGAAGATCGAGAAGAGCGTCAGTGCGATGACACAGTCTTGTTTGACCCCAGTCCAAAAGTAGATTGGTTCTGTGCTGGCTCCGTTGATCAGGATCACAGCTTGCATGTCATCACAAATAGCAATCATGCCACAGGAGTGCCAGGCAATGACCATGTCCAAAAAGAGAGAATTTAACAGTCAGTGGCATAACCATTGCTGAATCCCCCACTATCAACATCCTGGGGGTTACTATTGACCAGAAACAGTACTGGACCAGGCATATAAACACTGTGGCTACAAGAGCAGGTGAATTCTGTATCTAGTAACTCATCTCCTGACTCCCCAAAGCCTGTCCACCATCTACAAGGCATAAGTCAGGAGTGCAATGGAATACTCTCCACTTGTCTGGATGAGTTCAGCTCCAATAACACTTAAGAAGCTTGACACTGTACAGGGCAAAGCAGCCCACTTGATTTACAGCCCATCCACCACCTTCAACATCAACTCCCTCCACCACCAACGCACAGTAGCAGCAGTGTGTACCATCTACAAGATACACTGCAGCAAATCACTAAGGATCCTTCGACAGCACCTTTCAAACCCGCGACCTCCATGATTTAGAAGGACAAGGGCATCAGATGCATGAGAACACCACCACCTTCATGTTCACCTCCAAGCCACATGCCATCCAGAGCTGGAAATATATCACCATTCCTGCACTGTCGCCGAGTCAAAATCCTGGAACCCCCTCCTAACAGCACTGTGGGTGTACCTACACCACATATACTGCAGTGGTTCAAGAAGGCGGCTCACCACCACCACATGGACAATTAGAGATGGGCAATAAATGTTGCTTTAGTTAGCAACACCCGCATCCCATGAACGAATACATTTTAAAAAAAGAATAAGGTGAATCAAAGAAGTGAACCAGCTAAATTACATTGGAAGAGGAGAAGAGCGGTAAGTTGTATTTACAACGGAGAGAGGAAAGAGTTGGAGGCCTGGAGAACAGTCTGTCTCTCGGCTATCCACAGAGAAGAAGGAAAATCAGAGTGAGCTGGGGTTCCTGCAGACAACTATCAATGCATCACATCAGCAATCTAAGCACAAGTAGCCTTGCAGTGGCCTGTATCTCTTTACTGTTTCTGCCACAGATGTACATGACAGATGGGAGGGTGAAGAACTCATATGAGGGAAGAAAAACACAGACAGAGTAATGCAGCATTTCTAATGTAGTTAAAACTTCAGTGACAATCAAGACAAATGTCATTTCAGTATTTAGTATTCATTTCCTTGCCAAGTATTTCTTGAATCATTGCTAAGCTGTGGAAAAGCATTGTTAATATTGGATGTTATTTACACCTGGTGGAACTGCAGTATTGAAATAGTAAAAATGACAATAAAAGAGCTTCTCTCCAAAGCAGTTTCAAAACTCCTGAACTCACAGTAATATATAATTAGGTTGTTAATACACTCCTGCCTCATTCAGACAACCCAATTATAATTGTAGCGATCTGACAAGATTTTAAAAGTCACACAATGAATCCATGGAGTAGACCAATATCATCAGGATAGCAGGCTGAAAAATGCTGCAGTTGAACCTTCTCCTATATTCCACAGGGACATTTGTCTAACAGTCACTAATACTCAATTTTATGTAGTTTAAAAAGAATCTTGAAGTGATGAGAAAAGAGTCTGCCAGAAACTAAAAAGAACAATCCTTCAGTCGACAAAAGGTTCCTTGAGGATCCCCTAAGGATTTTAAGGATATACTCTGGCTTTTTGGGGTTTCAGACCTTTCAAGCAGAATTACAATGATGAAGAAACTAAAGAACAGATATTTTCTTCTAACTGACTTATCAATGCAACTGAAATTCTGAGTCAATTTTATTGATTTCACATTTATTGAAGGGACAATTACATGCTCTTGCTCATTTTTCTGGATATTTCAAGATGAACATTTATGCACTATGTGCAATATAGGAACAGGAGTAGGCTATTTATCCCCTTGAGCCTGTTCCACCATCTAACTCAAATACCCACCTTTGCTTCATATACCTTAGTGCCTTTGGTTAACAAAAATTTATTAATCTCAGATTTAAAATTTACAATTGATCTAGCATCAACTGCATTTTATGGGAGTTCCAAATGTCTATCACCCTTTCACTCCTGAGTCTTTGACAAGGTGCCGCACAGGAGGCTGCTGAGTAAGATAAGAGCCCTTGGTGTTAGAGGCAAGGTACTAGCATGGATAGAAGATTGGCTGCCTGGCAGGAGGCAGAGAGTGGGGATAAGGGGGTCCTTCTCAGGATGGTGGCCGGTGACTAGTGGAGTTCTGCAGGGGTCAGTGTTGGGACCACAACTTTTTACTTTATATATTAATGATCTAGATGTAGGAATTGAGGGCATCCTGGCTAAGTTTGCAGATGATACAAAGATAGGTGGAGGGACAGGTAGTATTGAGGAGGCGGGGAGGCTACAGAAGGATTTGGACAGGTTAGGAGAATGGGCAAAGAAGTGGCAAATGGAATACAACGTGGGGAAGTGTGAGGTCATGCGCTTTGGTAGGAAGAATAGAGGCATAGACTATTTTCTAAATGGGGAGAGAATTCAGAAATCTGTAGTGCAAAGGGACTTGGGAGTCCTAGTCCAGGATTCTCTTAAGGTTAACTTGCAGGTTGAGTCAGTAGTTAGGGAGGCAAATGCAATGTTGGCATTTATTTCCAGAGGACTAGAATATAAAAGCAGGGATGTGCTGCTGAGGCTTTATAAGGCTCTGGTCAGACCACATTTAGAATATTGTGAGCAATTTTGGGCCCCATATCTCAGGAAGGATGTTCTGGCCCTGGAGAGGGTCCAGAGGAGGTTCACAAGAACGATCCCAGGAATGAAAGGCTTAACATATGAGGAACCTTTGAGGACTCTGGGTCTATACTCGATGGAGTTTAGAAGGATGAGGGGGGATCTGATTGAAACTTACAGAATACTGAAAAGCCTGGATAGAGTGGACATAGGGAAGATGTTTCCATTAGTAGGAGAGACCAGGACCCGAGGGCATAGCCTCAGAGTAAAGGGAAGACCTTTTAGAACAGAGATGAGGAGAAACTTCTTTAGCCAGAGAGTGGTGAACCTATGGAATTCATTGGCATAGAAGGCTGTGGAGGCCAGGTCATTGAGTGTATTTAAGACTGAGATAGATAGGTTCTTGATTGGTAAGGGGATCAAAGGTTACAGGGAGAAGGCGGGAGAATGGGGTTGAGAAACTTATCAGCCATGACTGAATGGCGGAGCAGAATCGATGGGCCTATGTCTTATGGTCTTATGGAGTCATAGTTGACTTGAAATTTTAACACCGCTTCTCTCTTCACAGATGCTGTTCAGACCTGCTAAGTATTTCTAGCACTTCCTGTTTTTATTTCAGGATTAGAGGTAACTTTTTGATGTAGATCAGTAATAATTTGTGAGGTAGATGACAGAGAGTAGGGATAAATGGTTCGTTCTCTGATGGGCAGGATTCAACAAGTAATGTTCCTCAGGAATGTGTATTACAACCTCAGCTTATTATATTAATCACTTGGATGAAAGAATAGAGAGCTGTATATCTAATTTACAACTTATACTAAGTCAGGTGACTCAGTGGAAATTACAAAGGGACTTGAGTGGATCAAATATTGGCTGATAGTGTTCCAGGTGGAGTTGTTTGAATTTGTCCACTATGGATCTGAGAAAAACTACCTCAAACATTTTCTTAATGGGACAGGCAAGGATCTGTGGAGGAGCAAAGGGATTTTGGTGCCCAGGTTTAATTGCTGAAACCTAGTACACAAGTTTAAAAAGGTAATGAGGAAAGCTAATAAGATGGGAGCTTTTATCCCAATGGGGTTAGAATTCAAATTGAGGAAATGATGCTTCAATTGTATGGAGCCTTGGTCAGATCTCATCTGCAATACTGCTTTCAGTTGTATAGATAATTTTTTAGTTATATTGACCAGCACAGACTCATCAGAATTACACCAAGTGCTTCATTTTCAATCCAGGGTTGGGTCCCCAGTGCCAGGATTATTTCTGGATCCTGATCCAGCATCACGTCTCTTTCATTGGGCAATGCCATCTTTAAATGCAGATCCATTAATTGTGACAGGGTGCACTCAGCCCCCAAACAGCGACACTGAGAGCTGCCAGGAAGCACATTCCTCAAAGGCAGATGGCAGTCATGACTGGGCCTGTTGCTGTCTTGCAAAACAGAGGAGGCAGGACATCAGAGGGCCAGCAGCCTCACATTGCAGACAAGTTGCCAAATGGCTAACCAAGAGGTAGTAGGCCCACTCTGACAGAATAACCATTTTTGCCAAAAGATTTTCTTCAGCATAAACATGACTTGATAGCTCGTTACATTGCACTCAACAGCTGTGCGTTAATGTACATCAGACTGTATTGATGATCTGTGATTTCAAAATTGCCTCCAGGCCCTCCCTAGCCCATTAACAAGTTCCTCAAGGAGCGGGTTGCTGGCCTCCCCCTCCCCACCTCACTATGAAAATAGCAGCACACCCTGGAAGCACCAGGACACTGACACGCCATCTGGGAGTGCTATTTATAAAGTGTGTTGCACCCAATCTTTCCCTCACAGCCGACTGAAAATCAAGCCCCAGACTCAAATGTTTAAATTATAAGGCCAGATTTATAACATTAGCTTGTACTGCCTTGCGTTTACAAGGTTAATGTTTTATTTAATCAAGATATTTAAAGTAATTAAGAGCTTCTGTTAGATAAAGACAAATAATCTATTTCCTTTGTCAACAGAATCCACAACAAGGGTATAATCTTAAAATTATAATAGAGTTAGGAGTGAAATTAGGAAGCACTTTTTGACACAAAAACAAGCTCCCCAAAAGGCTGTGGTCTCTGGGCCAACTGGTATTTGCAGAGCTGAAATTGATAGATTTTTACTTAGTAACAGTATCAAGAGATATGGAACAAAGGTAGGTAAACAGAATTGATCATCCATGCTATAATTGAATGATAAAATAGGTTTGAGGGCTGAATGACATACTGCCATTCCTATATTCCTATATTCCCAATTTCTGTTGTGCCCCTGTTTTATCCCAAGCAATGATACATTTAAATAAGGCACAATATACAGTGTGTTTGCTGAATTAATGTATTCTGTGCATGTTGTCAGCATGATTGGCTACAGCACATCTCCTTTGTTCTTGTGATTTCTCTGTCAGCCTGCTGGTATGGTACAAAGCAAACACAAAATACTATCTTAGTTAATCACCAATATTTTAAAACCCAAAGTCAACATTACTTAGACATGAATTAACAGGCAAACTGCAGTCATTTATAAACTATAAATTACACAGTAAAATCCAGTTGCAACTAAGGCAGATCTTACAAATTGAATCAGCATATGGGTCATCAAATTCAGTTACAAAGACCTTCAAAACTCTGTCTTCCTTATGAGCAATTTCAGCTCCTCTTCTTATAGGCCTGATCCCCAAACAACAGTGGGGCACAACCAACTCAAGCTCCACAGGTACGGCCTTCATCACAAAATGACACACGTCTGCAAAGCCTCCTCAACTCAGGATGGCGTAGATCCATAAATGTTATCTTTGAGTAACAGAAACAGCCGATTCAACTGTGTATTTACTTATTCTTGGCTTTTGGATCAAGCCTCTGTCCTCTGAATGCCTGCACCACACCACTAGACTCATCAATCTTGATTGAGCGCTGATGGCTCTGTCTCCTTTTATATAGTTTCAACATGTTGTTAGGTTTCAGTCTCAGTTTCCTGAGCAACTGAGAGTGTCAGTTTCCTTTCTCAGTTTCCCTTTTCCATTTCACCGTTAATTAGGGCCTGTCTCAAAAATTACAAGCTTTGCCCATAGATTCCATCACAATATGAGCAGTACTATCTAGGATCATGTGTGAAAAATGTGTTCGGAAGAGGTGTCAGAGGACCGCCGGCATCCTTGGAACTAACACAATTAGTAAAGTAGAAAATCTGAATAAAGAAAAATGAAGGGGACAAGATTATTTCTATTTGTTAGATACAAAATCTACATTGAGTTACCACTGATGGTAAATATGAACATGAAAATTACAGTATTTATGGATCAATATGCTATCATCTTCATTGGCCATCAATTATTTTTGCATTTGTATCCCCAAAGGGATTCAAGTTGGCCCACACTTGACAAATACATATTATGATTCCTCCTTTGTACATTGCAAATAAGAGCAAAAATAATATCCAAATATTTGTAGTCCAGCAGCACTCGCATCATCTCAATGGAAGATTCAGATTATGGCTCCTCATGAAAAATTAGCAAACACTATACTTGGGCTTATAGTGGCAAAATGTGAATGTTTCTTTTGTGCATAACTGTTGTTATTTGAACCTCTTACATTTTTTAATGTCATTTAATTTTGATTATTTATTTTAAACGTGTTGACTGAGAAGGTGTGTGTTAGCACACCTGCTTCCTTTTTTGATACAAGATTGGAACTCAGGGTTGGTGAATGAAACCAAGATTAAATCACCCTGTGCCTCCATTATCACCATTAAATTACACTTTTGATTGCTAGATACATTTGTTTGAAAGACATGGAGCAATTTAGCTTTAAAGTAGAATTTATCTGAACAACAGGGCAATCAGAATTCTGTTCTGTGAGTACACATCAACCAACATCAATTCGCATTGTATTTGCAAAACATGAAAGGGCTCAGCACTAAAATGCTTTTTTCCTTTTGATCCTTTCAGATTCATTCTAACCACAATTTCTCATCCGCAATGATGGGGTTGTGTACTATTTGCCTGTTACAGAAAATGTATCTGGTTATATAAATTCACACTGTTTCAATGCCAGGGATATGAAGTAAAGCTTGGCCACATTGGGAAGGATTGGTGTGATGCATTGGTATTAAAATCAATTTATAACATGAAGGTATTGAAAAAAAAAATTGTTTTGGCGGTGTCTAAGGAGTTGAGCACTTCATTTGAATGCTTAAACAGAAGTCTTGTCCAGTTATGCTGCAGAGGAGAATGGTGTTGTGAGTTTAAGGATGGAGGGTTCAGGGGCACTGGTGACATTGCAAAGACATTTCTAACCTTACCAGGAGTAGGACTCCTTCACTTGTATTTTCATTTGGGGTGGAATCATCTATTCTCGGCAGGTTCTCACTTGCTGTCAGAAAAAGCAGCAAGACACCCGGTCTGACTGAGAAGGAAGGCCTGCCGTCTCTTCTGCACATCAAGTAGTCAAGTGGACAGTGGCGGGCTTTCCTTCTGAATGACGATTCCAAAAGACAACTTCCTGTCTGCCAAGATCTGCTGGCCAGTCAAAGACTGGCAGCTCTTGCACTTGGCAGCCGTGGAGGCTGTGGCTGCTGCCTGAACAACACCCCCAAAGTCCCAGGATCGTGGAGAGACCCAGGAAAAGGATAAGTGCTGTTGGGGGTTTGTCTCACGGGGTGGGGGCCGCATGGAGAGGGGGGCCATGGAGGTGAGCAGCATGGGCAGGGAGCTGGCTGTCAGAGGCCATCCCCTTGCCTGTTGTCCATGTCCTCTATCATGCACAGATTAGTGCAGATCGAATGACACCCCCCATGCAGCCCACACAGTTTTACCAGTTGTGCAGGCTGCATGTCGGCAGGCCTACCCGGAACTAGGAAGATTGCAGCAGAGGTGGGAAGAGGCCCTTAAGTAGTTGTTAATTGGCCACTTAAGGGACTCAAGTGGAGACGGGGCTATAAGGTCTGCCATAGGTCTTCCTGCCCAGGAAGACAGTCTGGCACCAACCCCAAATTCTCAGCCCCACCTGCCTCCTTCCTTGCCTCCTGCAGGGGCAGAAGATTCAGGCCTCGATTTCTAACAACAACAAGTTATGTTTATGTGGTGCCATTAATGTGGAAAAACATCCTTTACTATTCATGTCGACAATGCAGTCATAGCAAATCTAGGAGGATACCAGTGTGGAAAGGCCAGAGAGATGTGGGGTTGGGAGGGTTGTAGGTGGAAGGCTGAATGTTGGAAAAAGGTTTGAAGATGATGGAAAAAAATAAAACAAGTCAAAGTTAACTTTACAACAAAATGGTAGTTGGAACTGAGCTAATTGCACAAGTGGTGAGAGTTGTTGCTGCATTACCTAGTAAAAATGATAGAAGCAGGCAAGACTGCTATGATTCAAGCATTATCTTGAGGCATTAGCAAAGGCTAAAAAAAATTATTAAATTGAAGCAAGTAAAAATAGGCATGACAAACATAAAGACCTAGATTTTTGCGGAGTTGTGAAGACACCAGTGACATATAAAATTGGCAGATCGGAGCTGGATCTGGAAGTCCTGCCTCCGTTTTGGACAGATCCTATTTTAGCCAGTGGGGGAAAGGGGGTGGGGCATGGCTCACATATGAGGGAAATCCAAACTCAGCAGGACCATTTAATCTTAGTGCTGAGTTTAAACAGGCCCTATTTTCACTGCAAAAGCCTTACCAAAGCATGAATTATGAGTTATGAATTTTTAGAGTTTTTAAAATTTATTTATTCACAAGCTCTGGGAATCACTAGCTATGTCAGAATTTTATTGCCCATCCTTAAGTGCCCTTGAAAAGGTGAAAGTGAGCGGCCTTACTGAACTGCTGCAGTCTGTGTGGCGTAGTTACACCCACAAGTGCTATTAGGAATACAGTTCAGGATTTTGACCCAGGTTTTTGACCAAAAAAAAAAATGCTCATAAAGGGCAGATAAAGTCTGTGGAACAGCCAAGCTGTCAAATTATTTAAACAGCCTGCCCTTTAAAAATTAAAGAATACAACCTGCCTTGTGCCAGTGAGTCCAAAAAAGTCTGATACCTGTTTGTTGACATAATCATAAGTGCTATCATTATAGCGTTATTACTTTTTGATTGCTTTCCACAACCTATCAATCACAGTGGGGGTGGGGGGGGGGGTGTGGCGGGATGTAAGTTCACAGTTTGATCGACAGCTCCAAAAGATTATTAAAGGATTAGTTGTATTTGATGTGGGGTTATGAATACAAATGTTTGTTTTTATAAGTGATCAAGCACTTGAGAGGATATTAATGTGTTGAATTTCATGAAAGAGGGTGTTTTTTAATATAATGTTATTTAGGTATTTAGAACTTTATTTTATTCCACCTCAGCATGGCTCCTAATGTCTGCCCATGGTGGATACTGGGTTAGTTGACATGGAAGGTGTAAGGACAAAGGATGTTGGGTAAAGGGTAGGAGATGTCACTAAGTTGATATCGGGTCTATAAGGGGCCATGGAGGTGGGTGGGGGGCATGGATTGCCATGAGTTGGCATGAATGGGCAGGTATGGGTGAGAAGGTTTGAGGGGTAGGCCGAGAGTGTGTAATAGTTAACAAACAACTGGGACAAAGTCCCTGAGAACAGAAGCGGGTCTTTAAACCAGCCCATCTCAGCACCCAGCCTCCAAACTGCGCCCGGGTGTGATGGGCCTGATTCTATCCCACATCCGCAGACTTGGAATGAAGATCCCGCCACTTGGGGCACATTCTTCTGAGGCAGGTGCGGTGAGATTTCCCGACTCTGTACACCTGCCTGGGGAGCTGAAATGCAGGCTAAAATTTCAGGAATTTTGATATGGATAGGCTATAGGTGAGCGGAGATATTTTGTATTATTTCACAGGAAAAGGAGGGGGGCGGCCAATTCAATGTAATATCTTAACCAACCAGTAGTCCAAAGGAAGTAAATTCAAACGATCTTTTGCATTATTCCTATGTACAATGCTTTGAGGGTCAAACTCCAAAATTTCTGTTTGCTCACCATCAACCCCTTGCCTCTCTCTGTGAGGCTGCACCAGACCATTGGCATCCTTCTTACACTGAGCTGATCTTCTGACTTTTATCTTCTTGCCAGCACCAAGGCTGACTACTCACACTTCTGTAGCATTGTCCATCTCCACCCAACTCAGCCCATCCACTGCTGAAATCTTCATTACTGCCTTGGCCCTGACTTGACTCTCAAAGCCCTCCTGGCTGGTCCACGCCTTGCATCCTCTGTGCACTTGAACTCAACCAAAACTCTGCAGCCCAAATCCTAGCTTGCACCAAGTTCCATTCATCCATCACCCCTGCGCTTGCCGACATACATTTCACTCCTGGGCCAGCAATATCATGTTTTAAAAATTCTCATCTTTGTTTTAAAGTCTCTAATCCCATGGTTGCTTTGCCTGCTGCACCCTAGCAAGACAGAATGAAATGTTGCCAGCCCACTTTAAATAGTGAGTATCAGCGATCTCCCTTACAGAGCAGTGGGTAGCAAATTGCGAGATGTTGCAAATACCTCCAGTTCCAACTTGGAAGGAGACATGAATAAAAGTTCATTGCTATGGTCACCTTCACAGCCACTGGCAATACAGTCCTCACGCTGCTCTGTGGTTGCACCTGTGGCTGTAGCAGGTGGCAGATTTCAGTGAGGACGTCGTTGCTTGAGTTCAGATGTCTTGAACATTGTCCCTCGCAGAAGTTAGGATGGGAGGATTGTTGCCTGATGAACCTGAAAAGATATGGCCTCATTCTGACCCTGACCCTCCTCTTCCCTCTTCAAGCAGCTTGCCTTTCTCTGTTTTACCTCACCCTCCCCGTCATGCTGTATTCCAAGGGGAATGCCTATTACTGAACCCATGCCTGGGGGCAATTGGTTTGTGCAGAGGACTTGAAATCAGACCAAGACTTTTGCAACTTTAAAAAACACTAGAAAGCATCTAATACTTCCACAATTGCAGCAATAGCCAGTAGAAATCAATCTACCCTATAAATAATTAATGTTCCCATTAAATAGCACTAGTAGGAGGTCCTTGCCTAAATAGCCAAGTGGTTACGGTACTGGGTTTGTAACCCCAAGATCAAAAGTTCAAATCTCACAATGGCAAAACTATGAAATAATGTAACTTCATCTGAACAGATGGAAACGGGTTTGTACTCGAAAGAGTTACTACAGAATGTGTGTTCAGCTGTGTATGATTAAAGTGGGTGTTAGTTGGATCATTGAGTTTCAAAGTAGCAGGGTCCCCTCTACAATCCATCACATTTCTACTTCTCTTTAGCTCTGAAGAAGAGTCATACAAACTTGAAATGTTAACTCCATTTTTCTCTCCCCAGATGCTGCCAGACCTGCTGAGATTCTCCAGCATTTACTGTTTTTATCCCCTCTACCTCACTTTCCTCCTCAAAACCTACCTCTTTGACCAAGCTTTTGGTCATCTGCCCTAATACCTCCTTATGTGGCTCAGTGTCATATTTCATTTTATAATGGAGATGCCTTGAGATTATTACATTAAAGGTGCTACATAAATATATTTTGTTGTTGTTATATGCTGATTGACGTCATGATCTGTCCATTCTGCATACTTCCAGTGGATGCTCACTGCCCCTGCATTAATGGCCTCCCCAATATGGAGCTGAATAATAGTGATTTCCACATAGGGGAATGTAATATCAGGCATGATGACCTCGGGCAGCGTTTCCGACACTGGATTCAAATAATATGCTATGGGGGCAGGGTCAAAAGTTGGAAACATGCCTGCATTAATTGTGTCAATTAAAGCAGTAATTAAGGTTGTTACCATCCCAATCGATTCCCGTTATACACTCTGAAGGCTTTCAGAGTCAGAATCACGCCATATGGGAAATCCATTTTTTCATGGGTCTGCTGGTTAGGGTGGTTTTAAAAGCTGCAACTGAGACCAGGTTCTCTGCTTAGCAGTTAGTTCATCAGTAGCTGCAGGGAGTGCTTATTTGAATGAGTAGACCATCTACTCTGATGTCATTTGCGGTAGAAGTCTTTTCGCTGCTGTGGAGTGCTCTGCTGAGTGCTAGATTTTGTTCCTGCCCATCTCCCAGGGCTATAAAGTCTCTAAAGTCACATTGTGGTCTCTGTGGGAGACGCAACCTCTAGTGAGGAGCAGAGGAGGATGAGGAGGACGAGGAGAGTGAGAGGAAGAAGGGTGGAGC
This sequence comes from Carcharodon carcharias, assembly GCF_017639515.1. Lineage (NCBI taxonomy): Eukaryota > Metazoa > Chordata > Chondrichthyes > Lamniformes > Lamnidae > Carcharodon > Carcharodon carcharias. The sequence goes on from NC_054470.1 coordinate 159,362,080, forward strand.
AGGTGGTCCAGGATGCACTGCATGAAGGGGACAGAGCAGCGCCAGGCTCCGAGGGTCAAAAGGCACTCAGATACCCTCAGCGGAGGTGCAGATGGTCTTATGCAGCCCCTAAAGTCTACAGGCAGAGATTAATCTGTCTGTAGTTGTCTGAGACTCAATGAAGAAGGAGTCTCAGGCTATCAAAAATCACAGTCACATCACTTTGTGAAGGGCTTTCACTCGCTGAATGTCCAGATGGTCTGTGATCATCATCGGAAGATCATGCTGGTGTGCGCCAGGTACCCAGACAGCAGCCATGACTCCTTCATCCCTCAAAACACACAGTTACCAGACCTATTCAGCAGCCCTGATTCCCTGGATGGATGACATGGGGTATCTATTAAAGAGATGGCTATTGATGGCCCAGAACTGAGGGAGAAAGGAGGTACAATGAGAACCACGCAAGCACTAGGCTAATAGCAGAACAGACTATTGGTCTCCTGAAGATGAGATTCAGATGCCTGGACATATCTGCATTGCAGTACACCCCCTCACATGTGTCCCTGATGATCATGGTTTGTTGCGCACTCCATAACTTCTCAATCCAAAGATGAGATGCCCTGGAGGATGAGGGTATGCCAGATAGGGGCTAATCCTCAGAGGATGAGGACAATGATGAGCTCAGGTAACACAATGACACTCATGTTGAAGGCCATGGCCATGATTGCATGGATGGCCGTGACACCAGGGATGTCTTAATAAACCAGAAGTTTCTACAGTCTGTGACACCACTGGGTCAGAAATGCTTGGGGGCCACCTTGATGATCTTTTGTCCATTTTTTATGAGTGCATCCTCCCACCGTTATCTCCACACTCAATTCACTTCCCTACATGGACACACAATTCCTCCTGCCCACCCGCAAAATTTTCAACCTTTCCTCAACCTCCTGATATGATTGAGACAGCCACAACACATAACTTAAACTTCAGCATGAGAGTATGTGAGATGTTTATTTATTCACAGACATGAAAGGATTACTAACAACAAGAAATCAGCAACTCACCAATGTGCACCTCTTTGTAATTAATGTGGAGATGTTCTCATGCGTTAACAAGTGCTCTGGCGCAGTGCTCCATCATCATTTGTGGCTGCACTGGAGAGAAGCAGCTGACCTGCCATCTCCCTTGCCCTGGAAGGGCCTGTGAGGGGCTTCCAGGCAGATGCAGCTGCTGCTCATCCTCTGCCACAAGGACTGTCTCGTCCTCCCTGCTAACCGGTGGGGCTAGTACCAAGTTCCCAGTTCACCTGTCATCCTGGCTCTGTGCTCCTGAGCTCAGAGCCAGGGAGATGGTTGCAAGTCAGAAGGCATCCCAACGATTGCGCCTACAATGTGCTTGGTTTCCCCCTCCAGGACAGTCACCAGTCTGTCTATGGAGGAAGCTTGGCACTCCAAATAGTGGGTGGTTGCAGTGCACATGGCCTGGATAGACACCTCCACAGTCCAGGCCAGAGCACGCAACCCTTCTGGTATACCCGTCAAATCTTCACGAATCTCTCACTGGACATCCAGCATCTTCTGCCTTCCAGACAACTCCAGAGCCTCATCATCCGACACGGTATCAGACTCTGAATCACCCTGGGAACTCCCCTCACTGCCTGAGGCCTGCTCCATCACACTCTCTGGCAGCTAAATGTGCAAACTGAAGCGCCCTCACCAGTTTTACATGACCCCTAAGTGATGCGCTAATCCCTACTGAAGCGCCAGTACCTTCAATGGTGCTTGGTGCTGACAGATGGTGTGATGCTGCATCCTCCACAGCTTCTTCCTCCTCCTCGGGAGAGTGGCGGCATGGCTTCTGGTGGATGTCAGCGGAAGAGGCTTCTCCTGTGACAAAGATATAGAATTCAGCGGCAGCAGGCACGCAAGACCTTGTCAGATCGCACTGTTACAAGATGCTTATCAGCTGTTCTACTGTACAACATGACTGATGATACTGTACAGAGACAATACACACTTGAACGATCATCTGATGATTTCAATGCACGAACTGTATTCACCAGCCTTATTGCTTAATGCCTTACCCTCCAATAAATTTCCACTAGCCCTGTCCCCTTTTCTATCTGATTGAGGCTTTTGCCATCCAACCAGACCCAGGCCTTCCTTCAATCTCGCCTCTGCCTATACACCTGGAGGACTTGGGTTCCATGAGAGTCAGAACCTCCTCTTTGAAGGAACTCAGGACTTCCAGATTTGGCAATCTCCTACCTGTATGGGCCCTCTCACAGGTGTTGTGGGCTCACTTCTCCTGAAAAGATTTGTAAGAATGCGTTTATTATCAATTTTACTTAACTTAACGGCATGCCTCCAACCCATTCTCAGCTCAGTGCGTGCCAACCTGGATGCCATGCTCAAGTGTCATAGGCTCTTCCTGCAAGCTCCCACCCTATAAATAAACCATTGCTTGATATGCACAATGACAACATTGAAGACAGCTGCGTCCTTGTTGAATTAGGCTGCCTTTGAGGAGCAGCCATACTTAATTCCCTCCTCCATTCACAAGCAAGCCCTACAGCACACTGGCCCAAGATTGATCTTACTGAGGCTATACTCACCCTGGTCAACCTCATTGGGTCATTGAGTCTTTTCTGGCATTGGATCGAAACCCTTCTGAACAAGCTGACACTGTTGACCACCTCATCCATGCCCTCCTATGCTGCTCGTGTCAGCTTGGCTTCCTCCCCTCGCATGGGGTTGGCTTCAACTGTTCACGTCAGTCCAAGAATGCAGGGAGAAGGGCTCTGACTGAGCCTTCACAGAATCTAGGTGCTGGTTTGACCCTTCTAGCCTCCCTCTCCCCTCGCTTCAATGGCGCTGACGTCTCTGCATAGATACATGTAACAACTGCACTACTCCTGCATGCAAAGATGTATGAAATTTTCTGAGATTTAAAAATTATGCCAGCTGTGAAGAGTACCAAGGTTGGGAGACAGAACTCAAAGGGCAGAATTTTGCCCTTGTCAGGTGGGTTCGGTGAGGACAAGCAGGAGTGGCCAGGAAGCAGACTGCCGCCCGACCACGATTTCATGCTGGTGGGCCAATTAAGGACCACCCAGCGGGAAACGTGTGTTGCAGCGCTCAGCACTGCCTGGTGGGGGTGAGAAGGACGAGCATGCAAATTCGCGCAAGCACGCGCAGGAAAAGTTCACTGAAGTACAGAGCTGTCTCAGGGAGCTGAAGATTTAAAAATTAAAACTAAAGAATTTTGAAATGTTAAAAAACATGTTACACTCAGGTGACTCTGTCACACAAGCAGGGACATGTTATGATTGAAATTTAAACATTTTCATTTAATTTTTATTTGCTGTTGGAAACCTCATCCTGCCAGTGGAAAAATTGAACTTAATTATTACTTTAATGGACTTAATAGGCCTTTTCATTGTCGATGCATGTGCAGCTGACCACCGTGCATGTCCACCAACTGAAATATCGTGCGAGTGTGTGATGATATTGGGAAGCTCGCCCAACGTCATCGTGCATTATTTTACACCCATTCGGGTTGGGCGCATGCCCTCCTGATGAGCGAAAAATTCTGGCCCAAATTAAATTCTCTCACCTTACAGGCTTACAAAATGCTTACAAAAGATTTCCAGAGAGGCTTCACACTATCCTGCATTAGCTGGATCCCTGGACACTGTCCTGTGCCTAGGGTCCCTTTAAAGGGCTGACTGTGATGTTGTTCCAGATCACGGACAATGGCCTCACAGTCTGATATCCCACCCTCCAGCATTCAGTGGGTGGGATGAAGGCCTCAGATCCACCCTCTGGCTTAATGAGGCCCAGGAGACATGGTGGAGTAGTGGTATTGTCACTGGATGAGTAATCCAGAGATCCAGGATAATGCTCTGGGTACCTTGGTTCAAATCCCATCACGATAGATGGTGGAATTTGAATTCAATAAAAATCTGGAATTGAAAGTCTAATGATGACCATGAAACCATTGTCATAGAAACAAAAAACTGCGATTGCTGCAAATCCAAAACAAAAACAGAATTACCTGAAAAAACTCAGCAGGTCTGGCAGCATCGGCGGAGAAGATAAGAGTTGACGTTTCGAGTCCTCATGACCCTTCCCTGTCACATGGGCAGAACAGACCCAGCAGGGCTGATGCCACAATATTATACAGTTGGGAAGGAGTTACCCTGGGAGTCCTCAACATCGACTCCAGAAGTCTCATGGCATCAGCCCAAACATGGGCAAGGAAACCTCCTGCTGATTAGTATGTACCGCACCCCCTCAGCTGATGAATTAGTGCAAAGGACAAGGATACCATCTTCAGCCAGAAGTGCCAAGCAGGTGATCCATCTCGGCCTCCCCCAAGATCCTCAGCATGACAGATGCCAGTCTTCAGCCAATTCGATTCACTCCACATGATATCAAAAAACGGCTGAAGGCACTGGACACTAAAAAGGCTATGGATTCCGGCAATAGTACTGAAGACTTGTGCTGCAGAACATGCCACGCTCCTAGCCAAATTGTTCCAGTGCAGCTACAACTTTGGCATCTACCCAGCAATGTGGACAATTGCCCAGGTGTGTCCCGCACACAAAAAGCAGGACAAATCCAACCCAGCCAATTACTGCCCCATCAGTCTACTCTTGATCACCAGTAAAGAGATGGAAGGAGTCATCAAGCGGCACTTGCTCACTAACGCTCAGTTTGGGTTCTGCCAGGATCACTCAGCTCCTGACCTCATTACAGCCTTGGTTCAAACAGGGACAAAAGAGCTGAACTCCCGAGGTGAAGTGAGAGAGACAGCACTTGACCGAGTGTAGTGTCAAGGAACCCTAGCAAAACTGAAGTCAATGGGAATCAAGGGAAAATGCTACCTAGCACAAAGGAAGATAGTTGCGGTTGTTGGAGGTCAGTCATCTCAGTTCCAGGACTTCACTGCAGGTGTTTCTCAGAGAAATGTGCTTGGCCCAACCATCTTCAGCTGTTTATCAATGACTTTCCTTCCATCATAAGGTCAGAAGTGGGGATGTTCGCTGATGATTGCACAATGTTCAGCACCATTTGCAACTCCTCAGATACTGAAGCAGTCCATGTCCAAATGCAGCAAGGCCTGAACAATATCCAATCTTGGGCTGACAAATGGCAAGCAGCATTCGTGCCACACAAGTGCCAGGCAATGGCCATCACCAGCAAGAGAGAATTTAACCATCGCCCCATGACATTCAATGGCATTACCATTGCTGAATCTTGCACTATCAACATCCTGGGGGTTACCATTGACCAGAAACTGGACTGTACTAGCCATATAAATATGGTGACTACAAGAGAAGTCAGGGGCTAGTGATCCTGTGGCAAGTAACTCACCTCCTGACTCCCCAAAGCCTGTCCACCATCTACAAAGAACAGGTCAGGAGTTGCCTAGATAAGTGCAGCTCCAACAACACTCAAGAAGCTTGACACCATCCAGGGCAAAGCAGCCTGCTTGATTGACACCCCTTCCACAAACATTCATTCCCTCCATCAGCGGCGCACAGTAGCAGCAGTGCGTACCATCTCAAGATATACTGCAGAAATTCACTAAGGCTCCTTAGACAGCACCTTCCAAACTCACAACCACTACCATTTAGCAGGACAAAGGCAACAGATGCATGGGAACACCACCACCTGCAAGGTCCCCTCCAAGCCACACACTATCCTGGCTTGGGAAATATATCACCGTTCCTTCGCTGTCTCTGAGTCAAAATCCTGGAACTCCCTTCCTAGCAGACTGTGGGTGTATGTACACCACATGGAATGCAGCAGTTCAAGAATGCAGTTCGCCACCACCTTCTCAAGGGCATCTAGGTATGGGCATTAAATGCTCGTTTAGCCAGCAATGCCCACATCCCATGATTAGATTTTTAAAAATCAGCATATTATTGGGCACGCTCCGAAGACAGGCCCGGAAGTCGAACTGCTGCTGGCTTCCAGGTGTGGAACCTGCCCTCGGTGTGTCAGCGTATTATTCTGCCCACGCACACCCTGGTTGTCATTTTGTTTCTCTAGGGCTACTCATAGCACCAAAAAAAATAGGGGGCTACAGATCCGAATTTTTTACATATCTGCTCTTCAGCTGTTGGCTTTTCTGTGGCCTTCCTCTACCACCAGGCCTGTCAATCAGGTTGGCTTTCAGGTCAGAAACATGGAATAAAAACATACTTCTGGGTTTAACATCAGGGCCATTGGATCTCTAGGACATTATATCAGAAAAGATTTCACCCTGAGAGGGTCAAGTTGAGAGGCCCAGGTATTTCCATTACGTAAATATTTTGCAAACATTGGAAATGTGAATAAATAGACATTTCTAAAAAAAAATGACCATTCTGATGATGATAAAGGGCACAAGGTGGCAGCATTGGATTAGTTCCCAGGGGATAACATTTACTTAGACAGTTGCAGCTTTGTTTTGAATGTATTATAGGAAATGAATGGGTCATCCAGAGCAACATCGTGCTCTTTTGAGACTGCAATATAAGTATGGGGCTCATATAGATCGGTTTGAGAGCTCAGGACTCTCAAGTTACACTGGAAAGTACAAAGAAAGTATGTTCCGGACAATAGCAAAAAAGCCATAAATAACAGAATTTCCCCTCACTTATTCCTTCAGAATTCTATTCACTTATTTATGCTGATGCAGTACATATTTTCTTTATTTGTTTTTGCCCTACCTCCTTCATTTTTCTTCCATGTTCCCCGAAAGGCACAAACGCATTGGAGACAGGCACAGGTTGCACACTGATACTTTACAGAAGTGGCCCTTCTTCACATGCGAACCTAGACAGTGAGTGTTAACAAACTCATCTGGGGTTTTATTGTCACCCCTAAGCCTGCTCACACCAGTTTCTACATAAATGCACTTTGCGCAGCAGCATCACTGAACAGAGATAAGGAAGTAGAAATTGCATAGTGCCAGCCTGCTGGTGCACACTGGGCACAGAGAATGATCCCTGTACCTGAAAAGGTAGGCCTGAGGCCTAGTTGGAATTGGGCCTCATTTAAATTAGACTATCGATGCAAGATACCTGCTGCATGTCCACAGGCAGCTTGCCAGTGCCACTGTGATATCAACCTCAACCCCAATGTAGGCCCCCAAGACCTACCTCCCAGTTTTAAGAATCATGCTTTTTTAGTGGCGGTTTAGTTTAGTAATGGTGAAGAGCAAGGAACAATCTAAAATAGAACGTCTAGATTGGAAGAGAGCTAATTTTAATGTGATGAGAAGGGATCTAGCCAGAGTAAAATGGAACCAGAGACTGACAGGAAGAGCTGCATTGGAACAATGGGTGATCTTTAAGGAAGAGTTGCTTCAGGTGTGAGCTGCACATTCCAACAAGGGTGAAATGTAGGGGAACCAAAAGCAGGGCTCCTTGCATGAAGAGGGAGAAGGTGATTATGACGTAACAAAAAACGGGTGTGCATGATGCATGTCAGGTGAATTCTTCAAGTGAGAACCTGATCAAATACACTGGGCTGAATTTTTCCCCCGTGGGGTACAGGCGCGCTTCCAATCGGAGGTGCGCCGCCATTTTACGAGGGCGGACCAATTAAGGCCCGCCCAGCATGACGTCCACATGGATGTGCTATGCGTTCCCTGTGCGGGCAGGGGGGAATCCCAAAATCGCCGACATGTAAAATCCTGCCCAATAAGTTGAGAAGGGAGGTGAAGAGGAAAATAAGACTGGCAAGGAGAGCATATGAGAATAGAATGGCAGTTAACATAAAAGGGAACCAAAAATCTTCTACAGGCATGTAAATAGTAAATGGGTAGTAAGAGGTGGAGTGGGCCCTATTAGGAACGAAGAAGGTGATATACAGAAGTCCTCATTTTAAATTGTGGTTGCGTTCCTGGAAATCGTAACTTTAAGTGAAACAACTTTATGTGAGATATGGGTTCCCATCGGAAGCTGGCATTAGATTCCTTCGGACATTCCTTGTCCAGAAAAAAAAAATATACAAGTAAAATACTGTATCATACGTGTGCACACTGTGCGTTCCTAGCTGAAATAACTTAGGAAATAAAATAAATCATTAAATATAAAAGAAATCCTGTATAAATTCAAATTGAATAACACCGGCCAGCCTCAAGGCATTTTAAAACATCCAATTTGAGTGCTAGGCTGATGGCTTTCCTTGCTTTCTTTGCAGCAGCAGGCACACTACCAGCACTTGCTGAACATTTCTGCCCAAAGTTTAAAACTAATTTATAAGTCTCAGCCACAGTAGGCACTCCTGAAACTCCAAAATTCCACAGCAGATGGTGTAATTTGAACTCAATAAAAATCTTGGAATTAAAAGTCTGATGATGACCATAAAACCATTGTTGATTGTAATAAGAATGCATTTAGTTCACTAATGTCCTTTAGGGGAGGAAATCTGCTGCCCTTACCTGGTCTGGCCTACATGTGACTCCAGGCCCCACAGCAATGTGGTTGACTCTAAAATGCCTCCTGAACAAGGGCAATTAGTGATGGGCAATAAATGCTGGCCTTGCCAGTGATGCCCACACCCCATGAATGAATAAAAAAAAAATTAAATCAATTTTATATTCAACTCTTTGCTTGGAAAAAACAATTCTGGCTTTAGATGCCTCTGGGATTTTTTAATAAGAATTGATGCTGCCTTGCATAAAATACAAACAATATTAACAATGGCCCCGATCAGGTCACAGGACCCAATGTTATGTGAAGGAAGCTGGCATGCAATGATGCACACTGTGTGATGACAATGAACAGTGACAACGTGAGGAAGGCAATGACATGAAATGACTATTCTGGACATCACAACTTAAATCAGGGGAAACTGACCTAAACCCCCCCCCAAAAAAAAAGACTTTAAAATGAAACAACTTAAAGTGAGGCTACTTAGAATGAGGACTTACTGTATGCTTAGCTAAGCAGAACAAGGCTAGAATGCTTAATGGGCATTTCAGTATCGACAGAATGGATGTAGAGGGGATGTTGGGATGTTGGGAGGATACAAATAGGTTGAGTGAGTGGGCAAAAACTTGGCAGATGGAGTTTAATGTAGGAAAGTGTGAGGTCATGCACTTTGGTAGGAAGAATCAAAAGGCAGTCTATTATTTAATTGGTGAGAGACTCCAAAAAAGTGCATCACAGAGGGATCTGGGTGTTCTTGTGCATGAAACACAAAGTTAGCATGCAGGTGCAGCAAGTGATTAAGAAGGCAAATGGAATTTTGGCCTGTATTGCTCGAGGGTTGGAATTTAAAAATGGGGAAGTCTTGTTACAACTGTGCAGGGTGTTGGTGAGGCTGCACCTGGATTACTGTGTACAGTTTTGGTCCCTGTATTTGAGAAAGGATGCACCAGCATTGGAGGCAGTTCAAAAGAGATTCACTAGCTGATTCCTGGGATGAAGGGGTTGACTTATCAAAAATAGCTAAACAGGTTCGGCCTTTATTCATTAGAGTTTAGAAGAATGAGGGATGATCTTATTGAAATGTTCAAGATTCTGAGGGGGCTTGACAGGGTAGATGTTGAGAAGATGTTTCTACTAGTGGGGCAATCTCGAACTAGGGGACATAGTTACAGAATAAGAGGACGTTCGTTTAAAACTGGGATGCAAAGGAATTTCTTCTCTCAGAGTGTAGTGAATGTCTGGAATTCTCTACCCCAGAGAGTTGTGGAGGCTAGATCACTGAAATTATTTAAAGAGGAGGTGGATAGATTTTTGAAATTTCAGGGACTTGAGGGCTATGAGGAGATGGCATGAAAGAGGAGTTGAGGCCTGGGCCAGTTCAGCCATGATCTTATTGAATGGCTGGGCAGGCTTGAGGGGCTGAATGGCCTACTCACTCCTATCCCTATTTCTTATGGTTTTATGTTTCCTCTTGTGGGAGAATCTAGACTGGGGGTCACTGTTTAAAAATAAGCAGTCGCTCATTTAAGATATGTAAGAGGAGAACTTTTTCCTTCATGAGCCTTTGGTGCCTTTGGAAAAGGCTTTCTCAAAAGGCAGTGGAAGCAGAGTCTTTGAATATTTTAAAGGCAATGCTAAATAGATTCTTGGTTAACAAGGGTGAAAGGTTATTGGGGTAGGCAGGAATGTGGGGTTGAGGCTAGAATCAGATCAGCCATGATCTTATTGAAGGACCAAATGGCCTACTCCTGCTCCTAATTCAAATGTTCATGTGTTTTGTAACGGTGCTTATTAAGGAGGAGGCATCTGACAAAATATCGGTAGAAAGTGGAGACAGTAGAAGATAGTGTGAATATTGAGAGGGAGAAGGTACTGGAAAATCTGGCTATACTTAGCATAGGTAATTCACCTGGTGAGAATGGCTTGTGTACAAGCTGATGGAGGAAGTGGAGGTGGAGATAGCGTAGGTGCTTGCTATTATCTTCCAATCATCACTGGATATGGGGGAAGGGCCAGAGGACTGGAAAATGGAAATGTCACACCCTTATTTAAGAAAGGATGTAAAGATAATCCTAGTAACTACAAACCAGTCAGTTTAACATCAATAGTGGGTGAAGTTTTCGAAACAGTCAGGGAAAAAATCAACAGCCACTTAGAGAGATTTGAGTTAGTTAAGGAGAGTCAGCACAAATTTATAAAAAGAATATCATGCTTGCCTAGTAGAATTGCATTTTTTGATGAAGTAACAGAAAACATCGATGAAAAGAATGCAGTGGATGTTGTCTATTTGTATTTAAGAAAGTGACCGACCAGGTACCATATAGAAGGCTGGTAACAAAATTGGGGCTCATGGAATCGGAGGGTCAGTGTCCAATTGGATAAAAGATTGGCTCAAGGGAAGAAAACAACAAGTCATGGTAAGTGGTTCGTTTTCAGACTGGATGGTGGTGGACAGTGATGTTCCGCAAGGGTCAGTACTATGACCATTGCTTTTTTTATCTATATGTAGACTTGGATCTTGGAATAAAGAGTAGAATTGCAAAATTGTCCAATGATACCAAACCTGGAGGAGTGGCAAACAGTGAGGATGGGATGAATTGCCTACAACATGACAGAGATATGCTAACAGAATGGGCAGGCAAGTTAATGGAAATTAATATAGAGAAGTGAGAAGTGCTTGCTGCATTTTGGCAGACAGGATAGGGAGAAGTAATAAAAATTTAATGGCACCATTCTCAAGATGTACATGGGCAGAAAGATTTGGAAGTGAATGTGCATTAATCTTCTATTTTCTTGTTCCTTCATGGAATGTGGATGTCGCTGGCAAGGCTAGCATTTGTTGCCCGCCCCTAACTGGCCTTGAGAAGGTGGTGGCAAGCTGCCTTCTTCAATAGCTGCAATCTGTCTGGTGCAGGTACATGGAGACATAGGGCTGGGGAATATCACACAGTTACAGAGGGGTGGACAAGAATCCTTGGGGCAGGATTTTCCCAGTCCCAGGTGGCAGGCTGAGGAGATGGTGCTGCTGTGTTGGTATGGCTCCCCAATGTATTACCAGTGTTGAGTAAGTTTTCCAATAGGAGAGTGGATGAGGATCCACTGCCCATTAAACAGAAGTAGGCAGTCAATTTAATACTTCAGGCCTCTATTAGGAGCGATTTAGATGGCTGCAGGCAGAGGAGGGGACCCCATAGTGTGCATGGCCTCCAAGCAGCAGTCCCGGGGACCATCAGTATCGGAGGCTTCATGGCCCTTCGAAGGGGCCACATGAAGGACCCATGGCTCAAACACTCTCCCAGGAGGATTTCCCTTTCATTCTGCATAGTTTTAAATTACACTGACCCCTGTGAATGCACCTCCATTTTGAGGCACCCTCATGTTCTCTGAACTGCCTCAGCAGTGTCCATCTTTCCCAGGCTTCAGAGCTGACAGACATCAGGTTAAGCCAGCAGGATCTATGTTCCACCTACCATCCTTAATAGGAAGGTGAGCTCAGAAGTAGTCAATTAGGAGGTGACCTCTGGGAATATTGCCGTACTGTTTTGGCCCTTGGCGAGTGCAGGCTCCGGACCCCCACTTAGTCCCATTTTCAAAGTCTCGAAGACTGCGGTATATGCCAAACTCTAATATCAATTCTTTAGGAGACAATAAGAGAGTGGAGCTTGGTAAAGACTAGAGTAATGCAGATATGGACATAGGTGAGCATATAGCCTGTGGCATTCTGAGTGACATGATTTATGAATGATACAGGCCAGAGAGGCAGGCAGGCAGAGAATGCATTGGAAAACCTATTTGCAAGAAATAAAACTGTGATTTGGTATTTTTGTGATAATCAGGGCAAGAGAAAGATGGAGGGGGCAAGATGGAGCTGTATGAAAATAGTTTTGGTGATAGATCAGATTTGGTGGGGGGGGCGGTTGTTGGTGGTGGAAGGAATCTAAGCTCAGGGTTTGTAAAGTATCAAGATTTCACACCTCTGGGCCAAATGTGACTTGACAGCGAGATAGAACTGAGATGCCCAGTTAACTGGGCATTCATCTTACTCTGTTTGTGTGACCTTGCCTTGAGCAAAATAGTTATCGTGTTTACCCACAATAACTGTCTAACATGATTTCTTCTATGTGTTTTTGAGAGGTGTTGATAAAGCTTCCTTTAACTACTTCAAACACAAGTAGTGATTGAATCTGCTTAGGTTACAATACTTCAAGACATCATGGCTTTCCTGTAATAGAACCTGCCAGAGATTCAATTTTAGAAATGTATCTATTTTTCAAGTATCTTATTTCTAGGGCACTGCTCTACAAGTTACTGTTAATCATTCTCCATAAAGTGCACAAGTGCTGCCAAGCGAAGCAGTGGACTGTTGTAAGGATTAAATGTGCAGCTATTGTAAAGGGTCATGTGTCTCACCAGTCTTGATGCTTCTCTGCTATGTAACTAAACCTTTGTATAATATTGGCACACAGCCCACATATTTCTTTAAAGAAACTACAAGACAGGACAAAAGGTAGCAAAGAACTTTTGAAAACATTGATACTTTACTGCTTGGTACCAAAATGTGAATTTTCTTCGTCCCTTTGTTTAAAAAATGAGCTGTCAATCTTACTGGTTTAGTTTATACCACATTATTTCAGATCCTGCTAGTTTCACTCTCATGATCATAGAATGCATGATAAGAATCTTGAGATATTCATACCTGATGACACCAACAGTTTTTTTTTTCTCCTGCTAGCAATGAGCTATTACCAATATTTGCAGCATTCCAAATGAGACCTTTTTTCTTATTATTCATTTAGTTTTTTCACTCCCCTTTTCTCAAGTCTCTCCTAAATTGGCTTTGCTGGTGGCAAGTGCTATGCAGGTGCACCACACAAATGGCTGTTCTTCATTTATAAGCTATTATGACAAGCATTGACATGGTATTTGATCATGAGAACAGGACCGCTAAGTCTAATCCTGTCCCCTTCTGGTGTCTTGCATGCACATTTTTTGGCAAAAGTTATTGAATGGTAACCAGAAGTGAAAACTATGGTTTATTTTTCCTTCCTCTAGCCCAAAGGCATGGAAAAAATTATCCTTCACCACTGCTCTAGCTAAGATCAGCGATCTCATCACAGATGTGCGATTTTTCTAATCTATATGGCACAGTTTCTTTTTAAACTGAAGGAACTTGAAAGTCAATAAATTCCTTGGTACAGATCATAGAATCATAGAATGTACAGCATAGAAGGAGGACACTTGGCCCATTATGCCTGTGCTGTCACTTTGGAAGAGCCATCCTATCAGTCCTACATCCCTGCCTGTTCTGCATAACCCTACAAATATTTTCCCTTCAATTATTTATCCAAATTCCATTTGTAGGTTGCCATTGAACTTGCTTCCAACATTATTTCAGGTAGACCATTCCATATCCTGACAACTCTCTGTATAAAATTTTATTTCCTCATGTCGCCTCTGGTTCTTTTGCTATTACCTTAAACCCGTGTCGGTTGGTTACTGGCTTTCCTGCCACCAGAAACAGATTTTCCTTATTTATTCTATCAAAACTCTTCATGATTTTGAACACCTCTATTAAACCTCTCCCTAACCTTCTCTGCTCTAATGAGAACAACCAGAGCTTCCCTAGGCTCCCTGAATCTAATTGGCCCTGTCAAGTAACTCTCCTCTGCATCCTTTCCGAAGCCTCAACATTCTTCCTAAAGTGTGCTGCCCAGAATTGGATGCAATATTCCGGTTAGAGCCTAACCTGTGAGTTACTGCTTGTTTTTGTACTCTATGCCTTTGTTTACATAGCCAAAGATATAGTATGCTTCATGAACAGTATTCTTAACTTGTCATGCCGCCTTCAAAGAATTGTCTGCATACACCCCCAGGTCTCTCTGTTCCTGAACCACCTTTATAATTGTACTATTTAGTCTACATTGCCTCCCCTCATTCTTCCTGTTAAAATGTAGCACTCTACACTTCTCTGCATCAAACCTAACCCGCAATGGGTCTGCCCATTTCACCAATCCATGTCTCCTGAAGTCTGCTTCTATCCTCCTAATTGTTTATTACCTTACCCCCTTGCCCTCTCCCCATCTGTGTCCCAAATTTTGATAAAGCCCCTTGCAATCTCACCAGCCCGGGGCCTTCCTCCAGTGTTGCCTCTGCCAACTGACTGACTCCATTTTGTGGAACCTCCTCCTCCAATGGCATGAGGATTGCCAGGTCAGGTATGCTACCTCCTGCCCTGTTCTTCCCCCAGGCATTGTGGGCCTAATTTTCCTAAAATGAGGTGTGACAGCGCTATGATGTTCATTCTCAGGTATAATAATTTCATCACTCGTCCAAACCCTGTGAGTAATGCATAGTCTGCACAATGTTTGGCAGCCAATACGCTATGGACCTTCTACAAGTCTAAGGTCAAACCCGTCCCACTGTAATCACAATGACACTTCCACAGAGGCATTGGGCCCACGAACACTGTCATTTGTGCATAATGCAACTGTGGACTTTTGGGCTACTCACAAGGCACAATCCATTATGAGTCTTCCCAAACCTTCTGTGTACACTGACAGACAGAGTGCAAATTTACTCACCCTTGCAGATCTCAAAAGGTGATTTAGACTCTTCCAGCATTGCCTCTAGTTTTGAGGCACCAAACCAACGCTGCTGACCTCTTCGGCCACTTCCTCCAAGCGGCTCAAGTGATTGAAGGTCTTAACTTCCCATCTGCTGGCATTAAAACCTCATGCCTCACGGACGGGGCTGGAGGAGGGCTCAGAGGGAGTCAGCATCAAAACGTGGGGCAGTTCAGGACCTTCTTCCCTCCCTCTCCGCTTGCTCCCTTCTCTTGGCTACTTTTGGAAGAATACATACTAGGGCGATTCAGCTGCTCAATATTCAGATCTTAACATTAAGGAGCTGATCATAATGCATGCCACGTGTGTTCTCTGCCAAAAGCATTTAATTCTAAGAACCTGTAGATTTTCAAATACTATTCAGATTAGTAAAACTTACTTCAGTCAATGCTTGACAATCTTTCAAAACTTTCTTCTTGCTTTCGACTGGAGTAAATCACAGCTCCACCTGACAGTGTCCTAAATTAGTGGCCGTGACCTCCTTCTGGGTCACAGCTTACAAATTTGGCTGCTGGACATCCCACCCTCCATCTCAGATTGGACGGGTAAAGGACAATCCAGCAACATTATGGGCTGAAAACTAGCTCTGCAGCCACCAATTGGATGATTGCCATTTTATATGGTGGCAGGCGATGGTGTGGGTGAGTGTTAGTGATTCACCCATTTCCAGGTGCGAGTCCCACCCACCGAAACACACCATAATATTCAGCCCCAAGTTTATGAGGATTTAATGAGGAAGATTCACTAGCTTTGGCTAGAGAGTGGAATCTCCAGGGTAACCCTCACTGTGAAAATCAATTTAGGGATTAGAAGTTATTTAGTTGGGAATTAAGGATTAAGGATGAGTGCATGGTAAAATCGGACAAAGTCAGCATGCTTTCACAAAGGGGAGGTCATGCATTACAAATCTGTTAGAATTCTTTGAGGAGGTAACAAGTAGGTTAGACAAAGGAGAGCCAATGGATGTTATCTACTTGGACTTCCAGAAGGCCTTTGACAAGGTGCCGCACAGGAGGCTGCTCAGTAAGTTAAGACCTCATGGTGTTAGAGGCAAGGTACAAGCATGGATAGAAGATTGGCTGTCTGGCAGGAGGCAGAGAGTGGGGATAAGGGGGTCCTTCTCAGGATGGCGGCCAGTGATTAGTGGAGTTCTGCAGGGGTCAGTGTTGGGACCACAACTTTTCACTTTATACATTAATGATCTAGATGAAGGAACTCAGGGCATCCTGGCTAAGTTTGCAGATGATACAAAGATAGGTGGAGGGACAGGTAGTATTGAGGAGGCAGGGAGGCTGCAGAAGGATTTGGACAGGTTAGGAGAATGGGCAAAGAAGTGGCAGATGGAATACAACGTGGGGAAGTGTGAGGTCATGCACTTTGGTAGGAAGAATAGAGGCATAGACTATTTTCTAAATGGGGAGAGAATTCAGAAATCTGGAGTGCAAAGGGGCTTGGGAGTCCTAGTCCAGGGTTCTCTTAAGGTTAACTTGCAGGTTGAGTCGGTAGTTAGGAAGGCAAATGCAATGTTGGCATTTATTTTGAGAGGTCTAGAATATAAAAGCAGGGATGTGCTGCAAAGTCTTTATAAGGCTCTGGTCAGACCACCTTTAGAACATTGTGAGCAATTTTGGGCCCCATATCTCAGGAAGGATGTGCTGGCCCTGGAGAGGGTCCAGAAGAGGTTCACGAGAATGATCCCAGGAATGAAAGGCTTAACATATGAGGAACATTTGAGGACTCTGGGTCTATACTCAATGGAGTTTAGAAGGATGAGGGGGGATCTGATTGAAATGTACAGAATACTGAAAGGCCTGGATAGAGTGGATGTGGGGAAGATGTTTCCATTAGGAGGAGAGACTAGGACCTGAGGGCACAGCCTCAGACCTTTTAGAACAGAGATGAGGAGAAACTTCTTTAGCCAGAGAGTGGTGAATCTATGGAATTCATTGCCACACAAGGCTGTGGAGGCCAGGTCATTGAGTGTATTTAAGAGTGAGATAGATAGGTTCTTGATTGGTAAGGGGATCAAAGGTTACGGGGAGAAGGCGGGAGAATGGGGTTGAGAAACCTATCAGCCATGATTGAATGGCGGAGCAGACTCAATGGGCCGAATGGCCTAATTTCTGCTCCTATGTCTTATGGTCTTATGGTCTAATGAAAGGGAAAAGGAAGCAAGCCATTTTGAGCTGAGAATAGCTGTGGACTGGTTGCTAGAAAATGAAGCGTCCATTTCATGGATAGAGTAAAGTCTAACCATGGAAGGAGATTTTCTATTGCTCTAAAAGTTAAATGGGAGATCTTTTCTGTAGTTTAGAGTTTAAGTTGCCTACTGAATGTTTAGAAAATGTTGTTTGTAATTTTTTTACAGTAAAAGTCTAAAACTTGAAATCTTGTATGATTCTTCCAATCAGCCACTGAAAATTTGAATATATTTCTAAAAGCTATCTGTCTATACAGAGATTATAACATATGCCATGCTTTATTAAATACCTTTAGAAAGTCCATATACACATCAAGCCACCTTGATCAACCCTCTCCATTACTTCATCAAAAAACTCAATTAAGACAGTTACCCATGATTTTCCTTCAACAGATCTGGGCTGGCTGTAACCCACATTTTCCAAGTGACAAATAATTTTGTCTCAGATTATTATCTCCAAAAGGTTTTCCCATCACTGACAATCGGCTGACTGGCTCATGGTTGCTTTGTTTATCCCTCTCTCCTTTCTTCAACAGGGGTGTAACACTTGCTATCCTCCAGTCCTCTGACACTGCTCCCATATTTGAAGAGGATTGTAAGATCATGGCTAGAGCCTCTGATAACTCCATCCTTACTTCCTCAGATGCATTCCATCTGGGGCAGATGACTTTTCTATTTTCAGGAATGCCAACTTTTTAATTATCACCTGTTCATCCATTTTCATCCTATCCAATTTCTCTACTCCCTCCTCCTTTACTGTGATATTGAATGCATCCTCTTCTTTAGTGAACGTAGTTACAAATTATTCATTTTGAACCTCAGCCATGCCTCCTGTCACCATTGGAAGATTTCCTTTTAGGTCCTTAGTGAGCCTATACTTTCCTTTGATTACCATTTATTATTTAAATGTTTAAAAATACATTTGGTTTCCTTCTTATGTTACCTGCTATTCTCACACACTATCGTTAGCCTTCTTACTACCTTTCTTAATTCTTCTCTCTATGTTCTTTACTAATATAGATACTGTACATGAATAAAACATCGCAATAAGATATACAAGGTATATCTTCTTAATTCAAGAAGATTTAAGACGTGTTGGGTCAAAATCCCAGAACTCCTCCCCTAACAGCACTGGAGTACCCATACCACTTGGACTTGCAACCATTCATGAAAGCAGCTTACCTCCACCTTCCCAAAGACAATTAGGGATAGGCAACAAATGCTGACCTTGCCAACAATGCTCACGTCCAATGAATAAATACAAAATAAAGTGGGAGAGTTGTCCTCTCACTAGCAGTGTTCTGACAGGAAGAGTTTTCCACCCAAAACTCCCTCAGTGCAGGAACCCTGACCCAGCTTCCGGATTAGGGTTCATCCTGTATGCAGAAACTGAGTCCTACTCAAGAAGATAAGTGAAGCTCAGAATAGAAATGATGGCACTAACCCATTTATCCCTTGGGATCCCAAGGTTGTTACCATTGCTTCTAATAGATCCAACAAATGACAGCAGTTGAGGCAGACAGGAGCAAAATTCAATATATTATTTATATTGATAAAGAACTTACAGAGAAGAATTAAGAAAGGTAATAAGAGGACAAACGATAGTGTATGAGAATAGCAGGTAACATAAGAAGGAAATTGAGGACCTGAGGCCTGAGTCTCCATTGCCATTTGCATGAGGCAGACAGGGAAGCAGGGGTGAATGGTGGTCTCAGCGAGGGCCAGGAGAAGGAAATTCTGGTTGGGTGCTAAGGCCAGTTGATTACATTTTCCATTTTTCTCTGTTGTGATCTTAAGTTCCAAAAGGCAATTAATAAAGTGCCACATGAGACACTTGTTTACCCCCTAAAATAAATGACTATCAAAGGATCTAGACATAGATTAGTAACTTGCTAAATAAAAGGAAGCAAGGAATAGTTATAAGATGACAGTTAGAAATTAGAGGTATCTAGCGCAATGCATCTGGAGTGTTTTACTGACACATCGCTCAGAACTGTTGCCCCATATAATTAAGTGAAATTATTGTTCCTGCATCAGCAAACTGGGCAGCCAATTTTTAAAAGTTCCACAACAGAAACTCCATCCATCACTTATGCCATTCATTATTTTAAAAATCTGGATTATACACACTTCTCAACATCTTTTCTCCTTTAAAAGCAAGTCTAGTTCATTGAGTCTTTCCATATAAATGAAAGTCTTATATCCTGGAATCGTTCTTATTGATTTTTGCTGAATCATCTATAAAAGATCAATGGTCTTTTGAACTCCTGAGTTATGTACCCATTATTAATCAATGATTAATTTTCAAAGTACCAAGCCCTACTGTATGACTTTAACTTACCTCTGAAAGTAGCATAAATGATAAATAAAAACCAATGATGCCACTGGAATATTAATAAAATGGCTAAATGTGCCATGTTAAATAGCTTTCTAAATATTAAGGTGAAGATTACATTCCATGAATGCCATTTTGCATTTTAGTGTCATTTTTGTTACCAGCAAATTGATTGAAACACTTACAAATTGTCACTTACAAAGTATCACTTTCTGAGTGTACAGGAATCTGAGTATGTATTGCACACATGAGTATCTCCAACATATAAAGAATCTGTGTTTATTTTTAAATATGCATAACACTTGAGGGAAACTGACAGCATGTTTCTAACTGAACAAAGAAGTCCATCAGAGGTCCATCTTAACAATATTGTCAGGCGCCATGAGCAAGACATTGAGAAATGGAGATAAGGCAGACTGTGAAGATAAAGACGGTGATTGTAACTTCCAGTGGGAAATCAATGGGAATGGATAACAATCCCCTATGGGCTTCTTTGGTAGAGATCTGGACCTAACTTAAATATCACCGATCAGCTACTCATGTGGTCTAGATGGAAAATGGTAGCTGGCTGGCAGGGTGATGAAGATTGTTTGGCCTGGAGGCTATGCACTGGCACAAGAAAAAGCAACTTACAGCAAGGTAAAGCTGGGAAAAATACTGGTGTGTTCAGAATGCAGTGTGTGGTTGGGCGGAGGGTGATTGATGCTGGTGTGAATGTCCACAGCAGCAGAGACCAGAACTTTCCTTGCTGGACCTGGAGGTGCACTCAGACAATTTGCATGAAGCGGATGGGAAAGGAATGGCAAGCTGCAGTTCTGGTGGGGACAGGGAGAAGGAAATCTTGGTTCGATACTAATGTACCACTAAATTTTAGTTACCTTAAGAGTACAAAATTCTTCACAACAGTTTTACCTGGCAGGTTGGCTGTGGCAGATGCCTCACTGCCAAATTGATTAAAATGTCATTGGGGTTCCCTTTATATCATGTATGCCATGGGACCCAGTTTTTCATTTATTAATGAGAATCCCACTGGAGCAAAGTCTAACAACATTAAAATGAGGAATCTATGACAAATGGAGCCATTCCATTTTAAAATTGTGCCCCATTCCTTACCTGCTGATCGTAGAGAGTTAAAATTCACCCTACAGTGTAAGTAGACAACAGAATTTCATAAAGGATCTTTTAGTTGCCATTCTCTTTTGATTCTAGTTTGTTGCCACCTTTATGATTATTAAATAGCTGGGAAATTAGGGAAAGTAATGGGGACAATGAGCATGAGAAGGAGGATAAAATAATTCAGAAAGACTGGAAAAATGGGTATTGCTGCTGAGAAATTGGAAGTAGCAAATGAGTATGTATCTGGTGAAAGAGTATGTGAAAAAGATGTGAAGAGACACATTAATCTGGAGAAAAATGATTTTGAGAGTCTGTGGAAACCAATTTGAAGAAGTGGAGATCTATCAAAGAAAATCAAAGAGATCATAAGAGACTAATGCCCAGTGACCAGTGTTCTATAATGCTGAGAACTGCATCTCAACAAAGGCACAGGGTATGCTAGTTAGCTGGACACATGAAGAATCAACTGGAGGAACAGGATAACCAAGACTGAAGCCCTCTGGAATTAGCTGTTTGGGATGTGTGATTAGGGTCTGAGAGGTTTATATTTCACTCACTGGATTTGGGCATATTTATTGCCTATTCCTAATTGCTCTTGAGAAGTTGGCATTGAGCTGCATTCTTGAACCACTGCAGTATGTGTGCTGACTGTACTCCCATAGAACTGCTAGGGAGCTCCAGGGTTTTGATCCAGCAATGGTGAAGAATGGTGTTTGACTTGGGGTGGGACTTGCAGCTGGTATTGTTCCCATGTGCCTGCTGCCCTTTTCCTTCAAGGAGGTAAGAGTTGTGGATTTGGGAAGTGCTGTCAAAGAAGCCTTGATGAGTTGCTGCAGTATCTCTTATAGATAGTACACATTGCAGTCACTGTACACCAGTGGGGGAGAGAGTTAACATTTATGGTAGTAGATGGGGTGTCAATCAAGCAGGCTGCTTTGTACTGAATGTCGTTGACCTTCTTCAGTCTTGCTGAAGCTGCACCCAACCAGGTTAACCATTCCATCACATTCCCAGCTTGTCACTCACCATAAAACTGGTCTTGTAGTCACAGTATTTATATGGCTGGTCCAGTTCTGTTACTGGACAATGGTAAGCTCCTGGATATTTATGGTGGCTGATTCAATGATGGCATTCCTGCTGAATGTCAAGGGGAGGTGGTTAGACACTCACTTGGACGATCATTGCCTAACACTTTTGTAGCACAAATATCACTTGCCACTTAACAAATTAAGCCCGGATGTTTTTCAGGTCTTGCTGCATGTGGGCACAGGCTGCTTCGTTACCTGTGGAATTGGCAATGAAACTGAACACTTTGAAGTTCCACACCCTCACCTCTGATCTTGGATGAAGGTGATCCCATATTTTGAGTAGAAACCCTGTAAGGGTGAATTTCCCAGTTGCTTAATTGGAAGATTCTTAAACACAGGCATTGGTGTTTCCCATGGGTTTGGCGTCTCAGCCACCAAAAAGGTGCAATACCGTGCATGAGCGTGCGTGAATTTGAAGGCTGCTGAAGAGTGCAACGGGCTGCCTAAACCAACAGGGGCCGCTGCGATAGACTGTGGCCGGAGAGAGGCGCTGCTCCCCACGGTATAACGGGACGGTGAAGGAAAGCCAGCTCAGTTAGTGAAGTGCAGGGGGGAAGCGGGAGTCACTGTAGGACACGCGTGTATACATCAGACAATCCGGAGCGCAGAGCGCAGTGAGGCGAGGATGTACGAGGAGAACTTGACTCTGCACAGACCCCGTTATGGATGTGAGTAATATTGTAACAGTGAGTGCCCATGCACTGGGAGACAGGCAGATGGTGAAGTGCTTGCACTCAGCCGCCTCGAGCTACTTTATATCCACAGCACGCGACTCCCGGGCAAGTCTGCAACAACTTTTACCACAGAAATAAATACAAAGATGCAAATGATAATTGAAGCAGCCTCTTCTACCCTGGCAGGGCCATTCCAATCCTGTGGTGTTAAGCCAACCGAGGCCGTTGACTGGAATTTAGAAAACGTGTCTTATGGTTTTTTTTTATCTGATTCTTTTTGTGTGTGCTTCACAAGAGGACGTGTCTTCAGGTTTCCGGTTTCCTCTCGAAATTACTTTTTCTCTTGTGTGTCTGAAATCTTTGCTGCTGCTTTGAATCTGAAACGTGTCCGCGCGTCCCTTGGATTTTTATTTTCAATTGCATTCTCCACCCCCCCTCTTAAACTTCTTCTGCCATTTGCAAACTTCACTTAAGGGAGAGAGTGCGCTCGAGTCACCCTCCTCGGTGTGGGGAATTGGGTCAGAGGCGAGAGCAAGCGGGGGAGTGAACCTGATTAAAGTCTCCTGTGCGCGGCTGGAGATCCACAGGGCGCTCGCTCGCCGAGTTCTCTCACGCGGCCAGGGTGCGGCTTTTCTTTAACGTGCACTTTGGACACATGTTACAGCAACAACTTTCGGTAGTATTTCACTATCACAAATAAAGGTTCGCACAAACTTGAAGGAAACGTACAGCTTCATTTTAAAAAAAAGGGTGGGGAGGTGACATTGCGAAACCCAAAGGGGAAATGACTGAACCACCTGTTAACGAATTAGTATGTTTTAAAACCTTCGTTCTCACAGTTTCGTTAGGTGACAAGAGAACCGCAGTAACCCCCCCCCCTTTTTTTTTAACAGTAACAATGTCAGGCCCTTGCTTTCTTATGTCAGAAAGTAACACAAGGAGTCTTCCTACAATTATTGGTGAGACCATACCTGGAGTACTGTGTACAATTTTAGTCTCCTTAACTAAGGAAGGATATGCTTGCCCAAGAGGAATGCAACAGAGGTTCACTTAACGATTCCTGGGATGAGGGGACTGCCCTATGACTGAGTAGTTTAACAGAGTTTTTAGGAGAATCAGAGAACCTCATTGAAATATATAAAATTCATAAGGAGCATGACAGGGCAGAATGTTCCCTTTGGCTGTCCTACAAGCGTGTGCAGGCTGTTATCCCTAATTGGACAATGAATGCAGAGGTGGCCTGTTAATTGATCGCCTCCTGTAAGAACGTGCAGTGAGTGGCTTGCTGATGGGGTTGGGACCCAGAAATCATTCCCTGTGGATTTTATAAATCTGGAAGATTCCGGCCTAAGTGTCAGAATAAGGGGCTAGCCGTTGATGACTGAGATGAGAAATTTCTTCACTCAAAGGATTGTGAATCTTTGGATGTCTCTAAGTAGAAAACTGTGGATGGCCAGTCATTGAGTGCATTAGAGTCAGAGATGGATAGATTTGTGAACACTAAGGAAGTCAAGGCGCATAGGGGTTTTGCAGGTAATAGCAGCGAGCTGGACCAGCCATAATCTTATTGAATGGTAATTCAATAAATGGCCTACTCTTCCTATTTCCTATGTGTTAATGGTCAAAAGCTTATAGAAAATGGTTAAATGAGAATATAGATATTTGGGTTGTCTACTCATCTAAATGCTATTTGATTAAGCAGGTAAAACTAATTTGGAAAACATTCATTTTGCAAACTTTGGACTTTAACCCTGGATTTTGGCATGTTGATGTCAGCACACATCAATCCTTCTGGTAGTTTGTATTTTGCATGTGATTTGGGATTCTCAAACATGTTTTTGATGTTTATCTAGTAAAAAAAATGTATATCTTAGTCATTGTGAGCATGTAATATTTAGAGATATATCAAGATTCTTACTCATTATTCTACATTACTCTGTCCCAGCCGTGGAGGTGCGTGGTTTTGTTAATGATTCATGGACCTTGGTGAACTATAGGGAGAGCTATGTTTTGATCACTAATTCTTAGTGGATAAAATTTGGTACTGCTATGGTAAAGTTTCTTTGACGCCATGTCATTTAAAGTTCGAAATAGCCATTAGACTTTTCCAGATAATTTCTTACTAATGTGTTTATAATTTCTGTTGAAAGGATAGTGGCCTGTCACAAACAACTTGTATTTATATGGCACCATAATGAAATAAAATGCCCCAAGACCTCACAAGAGTATAATAAACCAAAATATGACACCAAGCCACATAAGGAGATATTGGATCAGATCACCGATGAGCTAGGTTTTTAAGGAATGTCTTCAAGGAGGAAAGCTAAGTAGAGAGGCAGAGAGGTGTAGGGTGGTAATTCCAGAGTTTAGGCCTAAGGCATTTGAAAGTCTGGCCACCAAGGATGGAGTGATTAAAATCAGGGATGTTTGAGTCCAGAATTAGATAAGTTCAGATATCAAGAGCATTGTGAGGCTGGACAAGATTACTAAGAGAAGGAGGAGGCGAGGCCCTGAAGGGATTTGGACACAGTGACAAGAATTTTAAAATCGCCATGTTGCTTGACTGGGAGCCAATATAGTTCAGCGAATACAGGGATGTTAGGTGAATGATTTGGCTTAAGACACGGAGCAGATAAGATTACCTCAAGTTAACGGAGGGTAGAATGTGGGAGACCAGCCAGGAGTGATTGGAATAGTCAAGAATAGAAGTAACAAGGGCACAAATTAGATTTTCACAGCAGACAAACTGAAGTCAGGCTATGTTAAGGAAGTGGGAAATAGGTGGTCTTAGTGATGGCTTGAATATGCGGTTGGAAGCTAATCTCAGGTTTAAATATAACACCAAAGTTGGAAACAGGCTAGTTTAGTGCCACTGTTGCTAAGGAGAGGGATGGAGTTGATAGCTAGGGAATGAAGTTTGGAGCAGGGAGCAAAACCATTGGCTTCAGTCTTCCCTGTATTTAATTGGAGAAAAGTTTTGCTCATCCAGTACCAAATATCAGATAACTAGTTTGATAATTTAGCAACAGTGGAGGATCGAAAGAGGTGGTGAGGTAGAGCTGGGTGTCATCAGCATTCGTGTGAAAACTAACCACGCTTTTAGATTATGTCACCTAGGGGCAGCATGTAGATAAGATATAGGAGGGGGCCATGAATAGACCGTTGTGGGCACCAGAGGTAATGATGCAGAAGTGGGAAGAGAAGTAATTGAGGAAAGTTCTGAACCTCAAGCTCTGATCAGTGTTGCCATAGGAACCTGGGATGAGATGATTGACATTGGTGTATTAAAATTTCAATCTTATTGTGTCTATTTTTGAGAGATACTTAAAGGACTCATGCTAATGAATACGACAACCGATATCAGCAACTGTGGAATTTAGTGACGTTGGAACATTAAGCTGTGCATCAGATTGATCATGCCCTTTTACAGCTGAGGCTTTTATTATGACACTTCTGCAATATGGCTAATCTTAGCATTGGGGGAGGAAATGATTGTGCCATTTAACAGATTTGAATATGAACTTTATTTCAGGTAAATGTCTTTGCACCAAATAATACTTATGCACATTTGTGTTGGTAATTATAGATCTCCAAAGAGTAATTAAATAAAATTATATTAATTTCAAAAGGTGAATATTTTAAAGTTAATTTTCTGCATATTGTATACCAAATTTTGAGTTTTACATTTCCAATATCTGCACTACAAATGCTTATTCATTAATTATTTTTCAGTTAAATACTGAAAAATGAAGATAGGATGAATCAGTACTTGGCCCTTTTGAATTAGCTGAATCTCAGCTGGTGAAATAGTTTCTGCTACTGGGCCAAGTAGGGGATTGTGTTGCACTCTGCACTTTTATGGAAGGATGATGAGGACAGAATTGGGCTCCAATGTGATACCCCTCTGGTCAAATACCCTGCCAATGTTCTTGCTAGTACTCCTATGGGAATAAAGGCACCTTGAGGAAGGAATGTTTGATTGTACCCCAACAAGCCAAATGGTCTGCTTTCACTAATTACAGGGGATATCAAGCAAGAAGATTCTGAAAGCACTAAGAGCCACTCAAAGTAAAGTCCATCAGATTGCTAAGCAGTGCATCAATGTCTACTGGTTACAACTCTGCCAGAATACCCAGATCGCCTTTGGTACAATGAATGTCAAGGGCATGTATAAAGGGATCAAAAACGCAATAGGCCTATCAGCAAAGAAAACAGCTCCATTTGAAAACGAAGGGATGGAGGTCATCACTGACTGCAATAAACAATTACAAAGATGGGTGGAACACGACCCTGAGTTGTAATCTAGGGAAAACCCCGTCAAAGAGAAAGCACTGTAGAAGCTCCACCTATCATGGCAGAAGGAGGAGGTGATGGCATAGTGGTATAGTTGCTGGACTAGTAATCCAGAGACCCATGGTAATGCTCCAGGGATACAGGTTCGAATCCTGCCATGGCAGATGGTGGAATTTGAATTTTATTGAATTTCAATTGAATTGAATGCAATAAAAATCTGGAATTAAAAGTCTAATGATGACCATGAAACCATTGTCGATTGTTGTAAAAACCCACCTGGTTCATTAATGTCCTTTAGGGAAGGAAATCTGCCGTCCTTACCTGGTCTCCAGACCCACAGGAATGAGGTTGACTCTTAAATGCCCCTCTGAACTAGGGGGCAACTAGGGATGGGTAATAAATGCTGGCCTGGCCAGTGACTCCCACATCCCATGAATGAATAAAAAAAAAAGTGAATGTTCAATCCACAGTGGAGGAGATTAGCAAAGCTAATGACTCACTTGCCATGGGCAAAGCTCCAGGTGCTGACGCTATACTGTTTGAACTCATCAAGCGTGGAAAACCAGTATGCCTGCAACATCTGCATAACCTTCTCTATCCCTGCTGCAAGGGGAGGGCAGTACCCCAGGATATCCCTGCTGAGCATCATGGGAAAAGCATTTGCCCATGTTGCCCTGGTCAGACTGCAGATCCTGAATGGATCTATCCCAAATCCCACTGAGATTTCAGAACTGGAAGATCTACAGTTGACATGATGATCTCAGTCTGGCAGCTGCAAGAGAATTGCCAGCAACAAAATAGATCACTATATATTGCCTTCATCAATTTCACCAAGGCATTCAACCATTGAATAGAGGTGGTCAATGTAAGTTTGGAGAAAATTGGCTGCCCACCAAAGCTGTGAACTGTGATCTCTTTCCATTCAACATGATGGGTAATGTTGGAACCCTTTGAGATCCACAATGAGGTCAAACAAGGTTGTGTTCTGGCACCGACACTTTTGGCATATTCTTCTCTCTGCTCCTGTCATATGCCTTCAAGTCATCTGCAGAGGATGTCTGTTTGCATACCAAAACTGACAACTATTCAATTTTGCTGCCTGAGATCTAAGACAAAGCTGCACCAAGTCCTCAGCAGTGAGTTGCTCTATGCTGACGTTGCTGCACCAACACTGTGGGACACCGTTGGCTGCCAATGGACAGACTCTCTCACTCCTGTAAAGAGTTTGGTTTGACCATCAGTATCAGAAAGATGAATGTGGTGGCCCAGGATGTTGCCATACCAGTCTATCAGCTCTGACAATGTGATGCTGGACACTTAGCTATGCTCCACAATCATCAGCATTTTGTCACTTTGCCAAAATCAAAACAAAAGCTGCAACTGTTATGACAAGCTGAGTAATTGTGGAATAACAGCAACCTAACTGAGAACACCAAAATGCAGGTCTACCAAGCCTGCATCCTCAATGCACTCCTCTATTGTGGTTAGGCCTGGACAATATATGCTAGATTGGAGAAAAAGGCTGAACAGTTTCCATCATTGCTGTCTTAGATATATCCTTGGCATCTGCTGGCAGGACAAGGTCACCCACCTCCCAGGTCCTGGAGTGTCCTAATACCATCAGCATACACTCATTGATGCCTGTACTGGCTTGACCGAGTTCATTGGTATACGGTTGTCATCCATCCAAAGACCTTCTGTACGATGAATTGGTCACTGGACCATGACCTGTTCTTCCATATTTGGCTGAGAAGGTGACCCAGAGAAAACAGAGGCTAGCAAATTGTGCACCTTCTCAGCCCACTGTCTTCCTCTGCAGCAAATGTAGCAGAGACTGCCATTCCAGAATAGGGCTCCTGAACCACACCAGACGATGTTTACCACAGAGTGAACTACCACGGTGCAAACCATCGTCTTAAAGATGTAAGGCTGCCACCCCGCCCTGTGAGATGACTACTAAAAAAGCAAGAAGCAAGTAAAACAGAAAGTTGATTGAATCTGTGTTTCTTCCATTGATGTCTTTCACTGACTTCTAGATCCTTGGTTGTAGACATGGTTAACTCCCAGTGACAGATATTCACAAACAGGCATTGTTCTCAGATTACCCACAGTTTCCAGAGTTGTATGGCCTTGTCAAGCAAAGCAATAAGTCTTGTTGGGAACATAGTGTACACTGTACAAATGTGTCTCTGAATTTCTTGATTCTCCAGGCAAAAAATTCCAAGTTCCAGCTCATTGGCAATGCAATTCGCATCAAGCCGAGAATTTGATCACTGGTTAGAGTTGTTCACAAATGGTCCACAACAGAGCACTGGTGGAGCTGTGTTCAAAATTGATTCAGATGTTTAGGCAGAGTTTAAACTAGAGTTTATCCCAGCTCCTTCAGTTTAAGGCACATAACTACTCATCCTCCGTGTTCTCTGGTGCTCCTTAACACTGGAGCTAAGAAAGCTAAGGCATCAATCTTTTTCCCTCGTGTAAACCAACAATTGACATTGCCTTGTTTCAATGATTGCTTTGGCATCAGCTAATGTTGGTGAGTCATCATCTACTTTATTAGTGAAAGATAACTTGAAATTAGAGCTGAAAATGACTCCCTCCTATTTACTCGAGTTGGCCTGGATCCTGTTCATGTTTTGTTTGACTACATGATGTATTGTCACCTGTAGGTTAGGCCTTTATTGCCTGCTGAATCCTGTAACTAGGTGGGACATCATCCTTGATAAAATTTAACTGGACTAGCCGTATAAATACTGTGACTACAAAAGCAGACCGGAGACTGGGATTTCTGTAAAGGTAACTCACCTCCTGATTCCTCAACATTCTCCTGGAATTCCCTTCCTAACAGCACTATTGGGGTGCCTACACCACATGGACTGTAGCGGTTCAAGAAGGCCGCTCACCACCACCGTTTCCTCAGGCAGTTAACAACAGGCAATTAATGCTGGCCTGGACAGCAACATCCACATCACATCAAAGAATAAGAAGAAGTAGGTCCACCATGTTGTCGGCTTCATGTGACTGAACAGGCCGAATCTTGATCCGCAGATCTTTGGGCCCGTAGGACTGAATGTCCAAAGAGATAGGATCCGGAGTGCAGGATTTGTTTCCTTTTCTTTCCTCCTCTGCCTAATCATTAAGGCGCTTGGACTTAAAGCATGATGCAACTTGATGGACAAGTTGTTGCCAATATGAACGATTGGTAGCAAGCTCATCCCAGTCACTACTGTCAATGCTGCAGCGCTTCAAGGAGAGCTTCAGAGTGTCATTGAAGTTTTCTTTGTAACCCCCCCCCCCCCCCCCCCCGGAACATTGGCTATTTGAGTGTTGAGAAAATGGGACCTGACAGGGGAAACATTTTTCAGCTATCCTGCAGTGTGTGTAGTCCATTGAAGTGAAGTTTGCAGGAGTTTGTCCTGAATGCTTCTGGAGCTGGCTTCAAGAAGGAAACTAGGGTTTGTTCAGTCCTATCACTGAATCCGGAATCTGTACACAAGGACTTTTGTTGACTTGCAGAGGTCTTTGTTGCGTTATGAACCAGGGATATTTACCATAAGGTGCCCTGATTTCCTCAGCATCTGTCCGCAAACAGAAGGGTGTTTTGATTTTGATTTCGTACCTTTCATAAGCAATGGCATATTTCATTCATTTCTATGTCTGCAAGGCACACGTCAGCAGTGTGATGGAATATCCTCCACTTATCTGGAGGAGTGCAGCGCCAACAACATTCGAGAAGCTTGGCATCATCCAGGTTGGAGCAGCCTGCTTGATTTGTACCCTATCCACATTTAAGCATTCACTCCCTTCAACCCTGACACACACTGGCAACAAGTGAGAGAGTATTGGTGAGTTGAGGGAATCTTAAAACTGCTTCTAAAAATCTAATATTGTATAGATTTAACATTTAACTGCGAGTGTTATTTAAATTCTAAGTCTCATCCAAGGGCCTGAACAGGGAGATAGAAGCATTGGCAGCAGCTGAAATAGTCACTTAAGGAAGCTAGCTCAAATCAGTTTGTTCTGTACCTGGGCTCAGTCCCTTTGTTTCAGGACATATAAATTCAGACACTCAGTGCTGCCAGTACTGAGTGCAACTTTATCAGAGTGAGAGAGTTTGGTGAGCTAAGGGAGTTCAGTGAGGAGGAGAGGGCGGTATGCCTTTGATTTTTTTCTAACTTTTTCATGCTGCAGGAATTGATTCTTGTCTCTACTACAGGGAAAAAACTAACTGTTTGGTAAGTAGCTAGTAAGTGAAAATGTCTATTCTATTCCTAACCTTCAAATCAGTACAGCTATTTGTGGTAAGATTTATAAAATACATAAAAGAAAATAAATAATAGAATAAAACAATTAAATAACTAATTCATGGGGCGGCACAGTGGTTAGTGCTGCTGCCTCACAGCTCCAGGTACCTGGGTTTGATTCTGACTTCAGGTGCTTGTCTGTGTGGAGTTTGTACATTCTCCGTGTCCATGTGGGTTTCTGCCAGGTGCTCCGGTTTCCTTCCACCGTCCAAAGATGTGCTGGTTAGGTGGATTGGCTGTGGTTAAAGTGCCCCCTTAGTGTGTGTGGTGTGTGTGTGTGGTGTGTGTGTGCATGCCCTGTGATGGACTGGCATTCCGTCCTGGTGTACCCTGCGAAACACCCATTGCTTGACAGGGTAGGCTCCGTTTTCCTGTGACTCTGAATTGGATAAAGCGGCTCTGGAAAAGTGAGTGAGTAATTAAATCTCACCAAGATGTCATGCACGCAAAATGTGGGAGATCCTGGATGTCACTGTGATCCAGAGCAAACACGTCTGCAGTAAGTGTCTGCGCCTTGAGAAGCTTTGGCTCAGAATCATTTAGCTGGAGGCTGAGCTGCAGACACTGTGTCACATCAGGGAGGGGAAGTGTTACCTGGACACTTTGTACCAGAAGGCAGTCACACCCCTTTGGATATGGTCTACTGGAAGGTGACTAGGGAAAGGAGGCTGTCATTGCGAGCGAGGCAGGTAAGGAGACCCAGAGACCAGGATTGTCAGCCTTTGCAATTGCTCAACAGGTTTGAGGTTCTCTCAGCTTGTTTGGATGGGAGTGGGGGCTGCAGGGTGGATAAGCTGACTGGCCAAGGCACCGGGGTACAGGAAGTCATTAAAGTGGGCAGGAGGAGCAAAAAGGAATGTAGTGATAGTAGGGTACAGTATAGTGAGGAGGATTGATACTGTTCTCTGTAGCAAAGAGAGAGAGTCCAGACAGCTGTGTTGCTTGCCGGAGCCAGGATTAGGGATGTTGCTCAGGGCTCGAGAGCAACTTGCAGTGGGACGGGGAGGATTCCAGTTGTCGTGGTCCAAGCAGGTATCAACGACGTAGACAGGACAAGGAAGGCAGTTCTGCATGTGCAGAACCTCAAATATGATAATTTCTGGATTATCTGAACCGTGCTGGAACTGATGTCCTAGCGAGCCACGTGACTAGGCAAGTAGAGAGGGCTTTAAACTAAATAGTGGGGGCAAAGGATCAAATTTGGGCAAATGTCAATTTGTCATTTACAGTAGAAAAGAGGAGAAATGAAGCAAGAGAGAAAGGTTCTAATATGGTAAATAATAAACAGAACATGACAGGAAACACAGTACAAATCTAAGAATAAATCAGCAAATAAGACCAATCATTACAAAAATAATTAAAGGACAAAATTAAAGGCTCTATGTAAATGCACATAGCATTCAAAACAAAACGGATGAACTGACACCACTAATAGAAATAAATAAGTGCGATCTGATAGACATGGTTGCAAGATGATGTAGGTTGGAACCTGAATATTGAAGGGTATTAAATATTTAGGAAAAACAGGAAGCTAGGAAAAGATGGAGGGGTGTCTCTGTTTATTAAATGGTATTAGTGCAATAGAAAGGAATGATCTAAGTTCAGGAAACCAGAACGTAGAAGCAGTTTGGTTGAGGTGAGAAACAATAAAGGCAAAAAGTTACTTGTGGGGTTGGTATACAGGCCCCCTAATTGTAAATGCATGGTCGGACAACGTATAAAGGAAGAGATAATGTTGGCTTGTTAGAAAGATACAGTGATAATCATGGGGATATTAATCTACAGAGAGACTAGAAAAATCAGTTGGGCAAAGGTAGCCTAGATGAGTTTATAGAATGTTTTCAGGATAGTTTCTTGGAACAGCATGGTCTTGAGCCAACCAGAGAGCAAGCTACACTATACCTGATACTGTGCAAAGAGCTAGGATTGATTGATTGATAATTGCATAGTGAAGGTACCCCTAGGGAGCAGCAATTATAATATGATTGAATTTGACATTCCGTTTGAGGGAGAGAAGAGTGGGTCTAGGAATAGTATTTTAAATTTAAATAAGGGCAATTATGAGGGCATGAAAGCAGAGCTAGCTAGAGTGAACTGGCAAATGAGGAATTTTTTAAGGCTGAGGTAGATAGGTTTTGATTCCCTTGCCTAACAAGAATCTATTGGGGGTAGATGGGAATGTGGAATTCGAAGCACATACAGATCAGCCGTGAACTTAATGAATGGCAGAGCAGACTTGAAGGTACGAATGGCCTACTTCATATGTTTGTATATGTTAAGGGATAGTTCCATAGGGATGCAATGGCAGACATTTAAGGGGATATATCAGAATAGATACATTCCAGTGAGAGAGAGAAGTTCCTGAGGGGAGAACCCGCCATTCATAGCAAATTAGATACGTTTGATACTGTCTGTAACTTTAAGAAAAAGCATATAATTGTATAAAGGTGGGTGGCAGGTCAGAAGATTGGACATAACATAAAGAACAGCAAAGAATGACAAAAAGATTAATAAGGAGGGAGAAATTAGAGTACGAGAGAAAACTAGCTGGGAATATAAAGATGGATAGTAAAAGTTTCTACAGATATTTAAATAAGAAAAGAGTTAATAAATTGGGCATTGGTCCTATAGAAAGGTATTCTGGAGAATTAATAATGGTAAGTAAGGAGAGGGCAGATGAATTGAATAGGTATTTTGCTTCAGTTTTTACTATAGAGGATACAAATAACATCCCAAAAATAGCTCTAAATCATGAAATGGAAGGGAGGGAGGAACTCAGGAAAATTGCAATTGTCAGAGAAGTGGTATTGAGCAAATTGTTGGAGCGACAGGCTGACAAATGCCTGGATCCTGATGGACTTTATTCTAGGGACTTGAAAGAAGTGGCAGGTGAAATAGTTGATGTGTTAGTTTTAATTTTCCAGAATTCCCTAGATTCAGGGAAGGTTCCATTTAGATTGGAAACAGCAAATATAACTCCTTTAATCAAAAAGGGAGGGAGACAGAAAGATGGAAACTACAGGCCAGTTAGCTTAGCATCTGTCATAGGTAAATTGCTGGAATCTATTATTAAAGATGTTATAGCTTAGAACATTTTAGACAATCAGGCAGAGTCCACATAGTTTTGTGAAAGGGAAATCATGTTTAACCAATTTATTGGAGTTCTCTGAAGGAGTCACGTGCTGTGGATAAAGGGATGCTGTGGATGTACTGCAATTAGGTTACCAGAAGGTATATGATAAGGTGCCACATCAAAGATTATTGCAGCAAATAAAAACTCATGGTGTAGGAGGTAATATATTGGCATGGACAGAAGATTGGCTAGCTAATGGGAAACCGGGTAGCCATAAATTAGCCCTTTTCTGGTTAGCAGGGTGTAACAAGTGGTGTGCCACAGGGATCAGTGCTGGTGCCTCAACTTTTTACAATTTATATAAATGAATTGGATGAGGGGACAGATAGTATGGTTGCTAAATTTGCTGACAGCACAAAGATAGATAGGAAAGTAAGTTGTGGAGAGGATGTAAGGAGGCTACAAAGTGACATAGGTTAAGTGAGTGGGCAAAGACCTGGCAAATGAAGTATAATGTGGGCAAATGTGAAATTGTCCATTTTGGCAGGAAGAATAAAAAAGAAGCTTATTATTTAAATGGTGAGAGATTGCAGAGCTCTGAGATGCAGAGGGATCTGAGTGCTTCAGTGCATGAATCACAAAAGGCTAGTTTTAAAAAAAAATTCATTCACAGGTTGTGGGCATGGCTAGCTAGGCCAGCATTTATTGTCCATCCCTAATTGCCCTTGAGAAGGTGGTGGTGAGCTGCCTCCTTGAACTGCTGCAGTCCATGTGATATAGGTACACCCATAGTGCTGTTATGGAGGGATTTCCATGATTTTGACCCAGTGACAGTGAAGGCACAGTAATATATTACCAAGGCAGGATGGTGAGAGGCTTGCAGGGGAGCTTCCAAGATGCAGGTACAGCAGGTAATTAGGAAAGCTATTGGAATATTGTTGTTTATTGTGAGGGGAATTGAATACAAAAGTAGGGAGATTATGCTTCAGTTGTACAGGGCATTGGTGAGACCACATCTGGAGTACTGTGTGCAGTACTGGCCTCCTTATTTAAGGAAAGATGTAAATGCATTAGAAGCAGTTCAGAGAAAGTTTACTAGGCTAATAACAGGAATGGACGAGTTGCCTTATGAGGAAAGGTAGGACAGGTTAGGCTTGTATCCGCTGGATTTTAGATGAGTGAGAGGGGGCTTGATCGAAACCTCTAAATCCTGAGGAGTCTTGACAGAGTGGATGTGGAGAGGATGTTTCCTCTTGTGGGAGAATCTAGAACTAGGGGTCATGGTTTAAAAATAAGGAGTCGCTCATTTAAAATGGATGAGGAAAAATTTTATCTCTCGGGTTGGGGTCATGAGTCTTCGGAACTCTCTTCCTCAAAAGGCAGTGGAAACAGGGCCTTTGAATATTTTTAAAGCAGAGTTATATAGATTCTTGATTAACAAGGGGGTGAAAGGTCATGGGGGGGAAGCGGTAGGTTACAATCAGATCAGCCATGATCTTATTGAATGCTGGAGCTAGATTGAAGGGCCGAGTGGCCTACTCCTGCCTCTAGTTCATATGGACCTATGAGAATGCCGACAGGATTTATTAACGACCTCATAGTCTAGGCAGCGGTGATCGTAATATAATTGAATTTCACATTCAGTTTGAGGGAGAGAGGAGTGGGTTTAAGAGTAATGTTTTAAACTTAAATAAGGGTAGTTATGAGGGCATGAAGACACAGCTGGCTAAAGTGAACTTGGAAATTAAGTTAAGAGGCAGGTCAGTAGAATTACAGTGGCAGACATTTAAGGAGCTATTTCAGAATACTCAGAAAATATCTATTCCAGTGAGAAAGAAAGACTTTTAGGGAAGAACGCACCATCTGTGGCTAACAAAGAAGTTAGTCTCAAATTTAGAAAAAACATATAATTCCACAAAGATAAATGGCAGGTCAGAAGATTGGACAGAATATAAAGAACAGCAACGAATGACTAAAAGATCAATAAGGAGGAAAAGTACAAGAGAAAGCTAGCTATAAATATAAAAGCAGATAGTAAGAGTTTCTGCATGTGTTTAAAAAGGATGAGTAAGTAAAGTGAGTGTTGGTATTTTGGTGCAGTGGTGCATTCTTTTATTTCGTGAAGGTGCATGTGAAGGATCTCTTCCAACATTCTTGGCAAAAAGGGTCTGATCTCTGACTTGTTCCCAGAGCTCATAGCGGTGAAATTTTCTTTGTTTTTCTCCTGCCATCATCGGAACCACCCCCATAACCATCTGTGGTACTTCCTGGAAGCTTGCCTCCTCACCTTGCCACACGCTTGAGAAGTGGTGTCCCTCAAGTTATATAATCAATTGTGTCTCTGTAATGGAGAGAGATGCCTCTGGTCCTTTGCGGACTTTGGCTAATTACCCACCTACCTATCTCTTTCATATTAATTATAGTACTTCAGTTATTGATGCTCACAAAAGCCTTATCCCAGAACTGTTTCAGCGCAGGAGGAGGCCATTTGGCCCATTGTGTCTGTATTGGCGCTCAGAATGAACAACTCGTGAAATTCCATTCCCCCTCCTCTTCGTAACCCTGCAGGTTCTTTTCAAATAACAGTTTAAATCGCTTTTGAATGCTTCAGTTGAACCTGCCTCCACCACACTCTCAGGCAGAGCATTCCAGACCCTAACCACTTGCTGTATGAACAAGTTTTTCCTCATAGCACTATTGATTCTTTTACTAATTACTTTAAATCTGTGCCCTCTTGTCCTTGATGCATTCATGAATCATTTTTCCCGTCTACTCTGTCCATGATTTTGAATACTTCTATTAAAACAGTCCTAATTTCTCCAGTCAATCTACATAACTGAAGTTCCTCATCCCTGGAGCCATTCTAGTGAATTTTTTTCTGCACTTTTTCCAACTTCGTCTTATCCTTCCTAAAGTGCGGCACCCAGAACTGGACACGATACTACAGCTGTGGCCATACCAGCATCTCATACAAGTTCAACATAGCCTCTTTGATGTTGTACTTTACACCCCTTTCAATGAAGCCCAGAATACTGTACGCTTTATTAACTGCTCTCAACCTGTCCTGCCACCTTTAATGACTTTTGCACATATGTACCCAAGTTCCTCTGCACCTGGATCCACTTTAGAGTTGTACCCTTTATTTAATATTATCTCTCCATGTTCTTTCTACCAAAATGACCCACTTCACATTTCTCTGCATTGAACTTCTTCTGCCACCTGTCTGCCCATTCCACCAACTTGTCTGTGTCCTTTTGAAATTCTACACTATCCTCCTCACAGTTCACAATGCTTCCAAGTTTTGGAACATCCGCAGTCTTTGAAATTGTGTGCTGTACACTAAAGCTTAGCTAATTAATATATATCAGGAAAAGCGAGGGTCCCAACATTGACTCCTGGGGAACTCCACTATAATCCTTCCTCCAGCCATAAAAACTTCCATTAACCATTACTCTCTATTTGTTGTCAGTCAGCCAATTCCGTATCCGTATTGCTACTGTTCCTTTTTATTCCATGAGCTATAGCTTTGCTCACAAGCCTGTTGTGTGGCACTGTATCAAATGTCTTTTGGAAGTCCATATACACCACATCAGCAGCATTGCACTCATCAACCCCCTCTGGGAGGAAAAAAAACCCTCCAAGTTAGTTAAACATGATTTTCCCTTAAGAAATCCACGCAAGCTTTCCTTAATTAACCTGCATTTGTCCATGTGACTATTAACTTTGTCCCAAATTATTGTTTCTAGAAGTTACCCCACCACTGAAGTTCAACTGACTGCCCTGTAGTTGCTGGGCTTATCCCTTGCACCCTTTTTTGAACAAGGGTGTAACGTTTGCAATTCTCCAGTCCTCTGGCACCACCCCTGAGTCTAAGGAAGACTGAAAAATTGTGACCAGTGCTTTTGCAATTTCCATTCTCACTTCTCACAGTATCCTTGAGTGCATCTCATCCGTTCCTGGTGCCTTATTAACTTTAAGTACAGATAACCTATCCAATGCCACCACTTTTTCAATTTTAATCTCTTTTAGTGTCTGAATTATCTCCTCTTTTACCATGGCCTGGGTAGCATCTTCTTCCTTGGTAAAAACAGATGCAAATTATTCTTTTAATACCTCAGCAATGCCCTCTGCCCCTATGTGTAAATTTCCTTTTTGGTCCTTCGTCATCCCTATTTCTTTTACTATGCTTTCACTATTTATATGCCTATAGGAGACTTTGGGATTCCTTTTTATGTTTGCTTCCAGTCTCTATTCATACTCCCTTTTTGCTTCTCTAATTTGCTTCTTTACCTCTCCTTTGAACCTTCTATATTCGGCCTGGTTCTCAATTATAGTTTCTAAGTGACATCCGTCATAAGCACACTTTTTTTTATTTATCTTAATTTCTATCTCCTTTGTCATCCTGGGAGCTCTAGATTTGTTTGCAGTACCTTTCCCTTTTGAGGGAATATACCTTGACTGTGCCCGAATTATCTCTGTCTCTTTTAAGGCAGCCCATTGATAGCTGCCATTTTTCCTGCCAACCCTTGATTTTAATTTATTCAGCCCAGTTCTGTTGTTCTTAGAACATTCTTTATATAGTGCGAATATATTTGCCA
This sequence comes from Carcharodon carcharias, assembly GCF_017639515.1. Lineage (NCBI taxonomy): Eukaryota > Metazoa > Chordata > Chondrichthyes > Lamniformes > Lamnidae > Carcharodon > Carcharodon carcharias. Next base: position 159,400,794 of record NC_054470.1, read on the forward strand.
ATGATCCAACCTGGTCTCATCATGATGTAGCTAAATATCCATGTCTTTCTTTTCATACGTGGAGGGAAAACACTTACTAAAATGAGAGAGAAAAAGAAAGAAATTGCATTTATGTGACACCTCTCCCAACCTCCAGATAACTGAATTGCATTACAGCTAATGAAGTGCTTTTGAAATGTTGATTTGAAGAATAAATATTGGCCGAGCCACCTTGCTGTTCTTTGGTGCCATGGGATCATCTGTGTCCATTTGAGAGTGGAGATGGGAGCTTAGTGCTTCATCTGAAGGATGGCACTACCAACTACTTTAGTACAGCTTTGGAAGTGTCTGTACTTGTTACGTGCTGACATCTCTGAAGTGGGAGGAACCCACAACCTTCTAATTCAGAGGTGATTGTGTTCTTGACTGCTGAGCCAATGTTGACAAGAATGCTGAGTGAACTACTTCTGCTCCATTCTTCCTCGTTGACTGCAATTTATTCTCTAGGTATTTACCTTCGTACCTCTGGAGTTTACTTCTCTGAGTTCGAACTTTTTATTTTCTGAGCTGGGGGTTGCCTTGGTGGTATCAACTTGACCTTTTTCTCTTATTTCCTCCTATTAACAGCTTGAGTATTATTCAGAATGAATTAACTTTATAGTTGAGTGGAAAAACCTCCTAATCAGATCTTGCAGGATGGGCTTCCAAATTCACTTCTCTGCTCTAATTATTGTGCCTGTATTTGTAATTTTATGGTAGAATTACATTCAAGGAATGAAGAAGATCATACTAAAAATCCAGTAATTCAAAAATGTTGTCCTAACAGCTATTTTCTGCATTTTTCCCTCCTCTTCTCCCACCCTCCCCTACACACACTTCCTCATTCTTGCTGCATTGTGACAGATTTTAAGAGCTGATAAAATTCAAAACGTCAAGTCACCCATGGTTCAAATGACGATCAAAGCTGGAGATTTACCTTGTGACTCTCAACACTCTCCTTACAGTGAATTATACTGGATCATGATTTCATGAGTTGACACTGAATTTTGGCAGCTTATTTAACTGTGGAGAGTGGAACACAGGCATGACAAATTCTCCCCTCACCAAATGTTATCCAAATCATGTTCTCACCTTGGGCTTCCCTCCTCCCCAATTCAGGAGGACCAAGGCCAGATCTGGTGCAGTTCATCTACCTCACCTCAGGTCAAACAATTTGGCACATACCAGGCTAAGGATGAAACCTGGGGACCTGCTGTATTCAAGATAGTATTTTCTACAATTGCGCATTTGGTTAAGACTTCTTACTCAAAATATCTCGCATGAAAAAGCCATTCTAAATTCTCTACATACACAATTTTAAACCAATATGTTCTGTAGATTACTGAATTGTGTGTAGACGTATGGGGTCTTGAAGGGTTTCACATGAATAAGTCCTCAATTTGCGTTGCACTGGCTTACGTTTGTGTGACGGAAGTAGAAGACCACAATTCTACTGACACCATCTGGATTCATGTATCTGTGAGGACATATTTAATGGAGATACTGTGTTTCCATGTGAAATCAGTGAGTTTGCAGGATTTTTTTGTGAGCAGAAGGGTTTTAGCTAGTCTTTTGTTCAATCATCAAATAAGTTGAATGGCTGTGGCACTGTTTCAGAAGGAAAACAGCAAAATGAAAGGGAATGCTTTCAAGTGCAATGCCAGGTTCTATTAACCACGTGTTACGTTTTATGCAAGTATGTGGACTTTCCCTGGGGTGGGTATTATTTATTTTGGCTTTAAATTGAGATTCATAAATCAACCTTAATGGATTGTATTTAGAAGCTTAGATTTTACATCTAAAACACTATGACCACCGAGTAAGACTGATAATACTTAAGTTAATAGCTAAGTTAAAATTGAATAAATTTAATATTGTTTTTACTGTAGTTTTAAAATATTCTTAGTTGTCTTTAGGATTTGTGGAACAAGCAGATGTACAAAAAGTGAATCTGATGTGCATACATTTTCTGTGTCAGATTTTTGTATTTCCAGGCAGTTTCATCTGTAGTTTAGCAAGGTAAGTATATCCTTCATGTATGAAGCTCAACATTGAGTATGAGGGAAAGGGGGAAGATTGAAGCAGAACAAAACCAAAAAAAAAGGGTCATTTGGATGCGAAACGTTAACTGTGCTCCTCTCTGCAGATGCTGCCAGACCTGCTGAGTTTTTCCAGGTATTTTTGTTTTTGTTTTGGATTTCCAGCATCCGCAGTTTTTTGCTTTTATATAAGATTGAAGCAGAGCCTGACTCTCGACACCTAATTTCCACATTTCAGCTGAGATTAGGGGATAGCATGCAGGATTGAGCTTGACTTGTTTCGCTGACCTATCCCTGGGGGCCAATTGCTATACCTTGTGCTCAAAGTTATGAATTGTTTTGAAAAAGTAAATAAGGAGAAACTGTTTCCCCGGCAGGAAGGTCTGTAATCAGAGTACACAGATGTAAGCCAATTTGCAAAAGAACCAGAGGGAAGATGATGATTTTTTTTAAGGAGGTGCCTTGTTATGATCTGGAAAGGAGTCTTGGCTCAGTTGGCAGCGTTCTCGTCTCTGGGCCAGAAAGTTGTTGGTTTAAGTCCCACCTCAGGTCTTGAGCACAAAAATCTAGTCTGACATTCCAGTGCAGTTCTGAGTGCCTCAGTGTTGTTGATGTCTATCAGATGAGACATTAAATCAAGTGCTGTCTATCTTCTCAGGTGGATGTAAAAGATCCAATAGCACTATTTTGAAGAAGAGCAAGGAAGCTACCCATGATGTCCTGGCCAATGTTTATCTCCCAATCAACATCACAAAAATCATGTTATCTGGTTATTATCACATTGATTTTGTGGGAGATTTGTGTGAAAATTGGCTGCTGCGTTTCCTACACTACAACAGCGACTGCAATTCAGTAATACTTCGTTAACTCTAAAGAGCTTTGAGACATCTGGTGGTCATGAAAGGAGCTATATAAATGCAAGTCTTTTTTCACTGCCTGAAAGTGTGGAAGAGGCAGATTCAATAATTTTCAAAAGGGGATTGGGTTGAAAAGATAAGATTGGCAGGGCTTTGAGGAAAGAGTACGGGACTAATTGGACAGCTTTTTCAAAGTGCTGGCACAATCATGATGGACTGAACGGTCTCCTACACTGCATAATTCTGATTGTACTTTGATTGCTGATATCAGCAACAATCGCACACAAGCACAGATTAGGGATTGAACTTGGTGTAGTCTTCTCCTGTATGCTTCTTTATTGAACTGGATGGTATATTTATCCACTAGCCATTGGTATGAAGGTGCTCTGATTATTTTGCATTTTGATATCATAACTTTGGACATCACAAACATAGGAGTGTTTACCATAAATTAAGAAGTTGAGCATAAGACGTCTTCTTGGAGTGTGATTATGACGTATGTTGACATCAAGAAGTAGCTTGTGTTTTTTTTAAGGCTAGTTTCGTCAAACAGAATTTTCAGTGTTTGGACAGTGCTTCTGCTTTGTAGAAGAATACTTTTATCAACATTATAATGCCTCCAACTTAGCCATATATGTTGTCTTTCTATTTGTGTAAAGAAGGAAGAGGTAGACAAGCTGACACATTTGTTGATGATGGGCCAGTCTGTTGGAGTAGGGCATCTAATGCATCTGCTGTTAGTTATACTTGCCCCCTCACCCTTCAACCTCAAATTTTGCCCATAATGTTATGAAAAGTGCAAGCTGGAAAACCACATAGCAAGTGAAACAGGGCATCTAGGACTTGAGTGAACAGGGCAACAGGAGGATATTTCCTTTATCATTGAGACTTAAGGATTGGGAAATAAATACAGGAAGGACTGAGAAGTATGGGAATTCCATGTCAGGCACAGAAAGGGAAGTAGATTGCCATTTGACATTTTTAAAATCTGAAAGACTAAAACTTGAAGGAAGAATGAGACTACGCACTTGAGTTAATTTTCAATGCCAGAGAGACTCTTTGGCAGTAATTAACAGTTATCATGTTATTAAAACATTACTTGTGCTACTAATTAGCAGCCCTAAATATCTTGGGTGGGTTAAGTTCATATCTGCTCCATAAATAAGCAATTTCATGACCCACAATGCACTCCAGTGGTGAGGTAGATAGCAAAATGTTGTTTTCGAGAAGCTAACGGCAGAATGACAGAACTTGGACAGCAACTTTTAAATGTTGTTACAAATGCGGGACTTTACAAGATTTTTGTTTTAAAATGTCTCTTCTAACTTAAGATGCAGCTGCAGAAACTTGAGCTCTGGGTTGCGGAGCTCAATTGGCAGCTGGAGTCACTGTGGTGCATCCTTAAGGCTGAGGATTACGTGGATAAAGCATTTAGAGAGATGGCCACACCGCAGCTAAGATGTACAAGGCAGAGAGGGAATGGGCGACTGTAAGAATATCTAAAAGAAACAGGCAGAGAGCCTCAGCCTCAGGGGATTTCTGTACTACCTCGCTCTCTAACCTCTTTTCCATTTTGGATACTGATGAGCGAGATGGCTCCTCTGAGGACTGTAGCAAGAGCAAAGTTCGTGGCACCACAGATGGCTCAGCTGCACAGGAGGGGACGAGGAAGAGTGAAAGTGCTATAGTGGTAGGGGATTCCATAGTTAGGGGAGCAGACAGGTGTTTCTGCGGCCGTAGAAGTGACTCCAGGTGCCAGCGTCAAGGATGTCACAGAGCGGCTGCGGGGCATTCTTTTGGGGAGAATGGAACAGCCTGAAGTTGTGCTCCACATTGGGACCAGTGATGTAGGTAGGAAAATGGATGAGGTCCTGAAAGCAGATTTTAGGGAGTTAGAAAGGGAATTTAAAAAGTGGGACCTTAAGAGCAGTAATCTCAGGATTAGTCCCACTGCCACATCGTAGTGAGCATAAGAACAGAAAGATTGAGCAGTTCAACACGAGGCTGGAGAAGTGGAGTAGAAGGGATTTAGATTTCTGAGGCTTTGGGACAGGTTCTGGAGCGGTTGGGACCTGTACAAGGAAGACAGGCTACACCTGAACAGGACTGGGACTAATGTCCTCAAGGGGAAGTTTGCTAGTGCTGTTGGGGAGGGTTTAAACTAGATTGGCAGGGGGATGGGAACCTGTGAGGAGAAGAGAGAAACTGGCAGTGGGAAGTAGAGAAGTATTAACTGATGAGGAAAATATAGCAGAGAGTAGTATCAAGGTAGATAGAATATTTGGAGAGTTCTATTAGAATTAGAGTAAGCAATAGTAAGCCTTTAGATGGGGTCAGAGTAAGGGGGAAAGTAAAAAAAGCCCAAATCATGGCTAATGTGCATGTATCTGAATGCACAGAGTGTGTTTAATGAGATTGGTGAACTACAGGCACAGGCTGACAAATGGAACTATGATATTGCTATAACAGAGACCTGGCTCAAACTGGCAGGACTGGGCATTAAATATTCCTGGCTACAAAGTGTTTAGGAAAGTTTGGAAAAGGAAGAAAAATAGGGAGCAGTGGCAGTATTGATTAAAGATGACATAACAGTACTGGAGAGAGAGGGTGTTCCAGAGTGGTCAAGGACAGAATCTCTCTGGCTAGAGGTAAAGAATAAAAAAGGTGCAATAACATTGATCGGTATAGTGCATAGGCTAACAACTAGTGGAAGGGATGTAGCAAAACAAATTTGCAAAGAAATTACGAAGAGGTGCAAGAATTACAACGTAATTTTAAGGGGGGAATTTCAATTATCCAAATATAGACTGGGACAGGAAGAGTGTAAAGGGACAAGAGGGGTGCGAGTTCCTAGAATGTGTTCAAGATAATTTTCTGCAGCAGTATGTTTCCGATGCAACAAGAAGGAAGGCACTATTGGACCTGGCTTTGGGAAATGAGTTGGCCCAAGTGGATCAAATATCAGTGGGAGAGCATTTAGGAGACGGTAACCATTGAGAAAGGAAACCTTATGATACAAAGACAGTGGAAACAGAGACTTTGAATATTTTTAAGGCAGAGTTAGATAGATTCTTGATTAACAACGGGTGAAATGTTATCGGGAATAGTTAGGAGGTTACAATCAAATTAGTCATGATCTTATTGAAAGGGTGAGTAGGCTTGAACAGGTGAGTGGCCTACTCCTGCTCCTAGTTCGTATGGGTAGGTTGGCCATGGAAAAGGACAAGGAACCGTCCAGAGCAGGGAAAATTAATTGGGGGAAAGCCAACTTCGATGGGATGAGAATGCATCCGAGTCGTGTAAGTTGGAAGAAAAAACAGTGGCTGGATAATGGGCTACCTTCTAAGTAAAAGCATTGCAGGCAATGCCAAGGTATATTCCCTTGAAGGGGAAAGGTCGGACAAATAAATCCAAAGCACCCTGGATAATGAGAGAGAGAGGGGTAAAGATGAAAAGGAAGAAATGCGTGTCCGACAGATGTCATGTAGTCTATACAATAGAGAATCAGGCTGAATATAGTCCGACCAGAAAGGGAGAGGAAGGAGAGAGCATGAAAAGAGACTGGCAGCTAATGTAAAAGGGAATCCTAAGGTTGTCTTTAAGGATATAAATAATAAACTGGTGGTTTAAAAAAAAGAGTAGGGCCGATTAGGGACAAAAATCGGGACTTGCACTTGGAGGCAGAAGAAGTAGCAGAGGTATTAAACAAATGCTTTGCACCTGTCTTTACAAAGGAAGAAGGTGCTACCCAGGCCAAGGTGAGGTACACTCGAATTTATGATTGAGAAGGAGGTGGTTTGAGAAAGGTTATCTTTACTAAAATTGATAAGGCACCAGGACTGGATGAGATGTATTCAAGGGTACTGAGGAAAGTGAGTGAAAATTTCAGAGGCATTAGTGATAATCTTCCAGTCATCCTTAGACACGGGTGGTGTCAGAGGACTGGAGAACTGCAAATTTTACACCCTCATTCAAAAAGGGGTGTAAAGGATAAAGCTGGAAACTATGGACCAGTCACTTTAACTTCCGTGGTAGGGAAACTTCTGGAAACGATATTTGGGACAAAATCAATAGCCACTTAGACAAGTGCAGGATATTAAGGAAAGCCAGGGAAAATCATATTTAACTAAGTTTTTTTGAGGACGTAACAGACGAGGGTCTTTTTATTCATTCATGGGACATTAGTGTTGCCGGCTAAGTGAGCATTTATTGCTCATCACTAATTGCCCTTGTGCAGAGGACATTTTTAAGAGTCAACCACATTGCTGGGAGTCTGGAGTCACATGTAGGCCAGCCCAGGTAAGGACAGCAGATTTCTTTTCCTAAAGTGAACCAGGTGGCAATGGTTTCATGGTCATCATCAGACTTTTAATTCCATGTTTTTATTAAATTCAAATTTCACCGTCTGACATGGTGGGATTTGAATCCATGTCCCCACAGCATTACCCTGGGTATCTGGAATGCTAATCCAGTAACAATACCACTATGCCAGTGCTAATTTGCTCAGAGCAATGCTGTTCATGTGTATATGGATTTTCAAAATACTTTTGATACAGTACCTCACAACAGACTTGAACAGAATTCTAGCTCATGGAATAAAAGGGAAGGTAGGCACTTGGATAAGAAATTGGCTGAGTGACAGGAAACAAAGAGTAATGGTTAATGGATATTTTTCAGACAGGAGGAAGGTTTGTCGTGGGAGTTCCCCAGGGACCCTTGTTCTTCCTGATGATATATATTAATGACCTACACTGTGGTGTTCAGAGCATGATTTCAAAATCTGCAGATGATACGAAGATTGGAAACATTGTCAACTGTGACAAGGATAGTCTTGAACTTCAAAAGGACATAGACATGTTGGTAGATTGGGCAGACAAGTGGCAGATGAAGTTCAATGCAAAGAAGTGTGAGGTGATTCATTTTGGCAGGAAGAATATGGAGAGACAGTTTAAAATAAAGGGAGAAACTCTAAAGGAGGTGCAGGAACTGGGGGACCTCAGTGTATGTGTACATAAGTCATTGAAGATGGCAGGGCATGTTGAGAGAGCAGTTAATAAAACATGTAGTACCTTAGGCTTTATTAATAGGGGCATTGGAGGTCATGTTGAACTTGTATAAAACACTAGTTAGGCCTCATCTGGAGACTGTGTCCAGTTCTGGGCACCATACTTGAGAAAGGATGTGAAGGCATTGGAAAGAGTATAAGAGGAAATTCACAGGAATGATTCCAGGGATGAAGAAATGTAGCTATGAGGATAGTTTAGAGAGGATGGGACTATTTTCCTTGCAGAAAAGAAGACTGAGAGGAGACTTGACAGAGGTATTCAAGATCCTGAGGTGTATGGACATGGTAAATAGTGAGAAACAAGGAATATCAAGAACTAGAGGCACAGATTCAAAATAATTGGCAAAAGGAGTAAAAGTGAAGAGGAAAAATGATTTCACCCAAGGGTGGTTGGAGTCTGGAACAAACCTCCTGAGAAGGTGGTGGAGGAAGCTTCGATCAACGCATTCAAAAGGGAATTGGATTGCTATCTGAAAAGAAAGAAAGAGTGTGAGAAAGGTTATGGGGATAAGGCAAGGGACTGGACCAGGTAGAATGCTCTTTCAGAGAGCCGGTGCTCTCTTGATGGACCAAATGACCTCCTTCTGCACTGTAAAGATTCTGTGACTCTGTAGAATAGGATGTCCCGGATAGGTATGATCGTACTAATTCTGCCCTTGGCCCATGCGATCAGTAATCGAAACTTATAGAAAATCAAGTGACAGTTTTCACACCTTCACATGAAAGCGGAGCAGCTGTTTTTCTGCATACGGAGAGATACAGGCTTAAATACATGGAGAGGGAGACTGAAATAGCGGCTGCTATGAAAAGCAGAGGAGAAGATTTTTTTGTGTTAACCAATGAGCAGGATGTTGTTAAGAACTGGTTCTCTTTGAAGAGATGTGACTTCAAGGGACAAGGCGTCACCGGAATTGGCCTTGCTGCTGGAAATTGGTTTGGGAATGGAATGACTTTCAAAGAAAGGGCTGGGCTTAGCATTACAGGGCAAAGGGAATGTGCTGAAAAGCTGGGAGGAGTTTGGAACTTGATCTTCACAGCTGAATATCTGCTGGGAGCATGATGTAAAGTAAAAACATGTCCTAAAATATTTTGGTTGTGTTAATTAGTTAATGGGTAAGTACCTTTCATTTGCTGTATTAGTTGCTTTTTAATTAATGCTTAGTCTGTGTTTGTTTTAGTTTTTGTTACAGTAAAACGCTTGAAACTGAAATCTTGTACTGTGATTCTGTCGCTGGGGAATTCGTCTCATTTTAAAAGTTTATTGGTCTCCACAGAAATCGTAACAATATTCATATTTAACCATGCATCTCACCTTAACCATGTTCCTTACCTGTACCATTTATGCAGAAATAATGAAAAGTGCCATTCGCCTCACCATTATTTCAAGGGCATAATAGATGCAGGAGTAGGCCACACAGCCCATCAGGCCTACGTGGCCAATCACTAAGATCATGGCTGATCTTCTATACCAACTCCACTTTCTCCCCGATCTCCATGTCCCTTGATTCCCTCAGTACCCAAAAATCTATTAATCTTGATCTTAAATAAACTCATCAGCTTGACATTCACAGCCCTCTTGGGTAGAGAATTCTAAAAATGTACAACCCTCTGACTTAAAAAACATCTCCTCATCTCACTCCTAAATGGCTGACCCCTAGACTTGCCAACCAGGGAAACAGCCACTCAGCATTTGCCCCCTCAATTTTATTTTTAATGAGATCTGAGTATATAGGCCCATTTTACTGAATCTTTCCTCATAGGAGGCCCTCTCATCCTAGAAATCAATCCAGTGAACCTTTGTTGCAGGTGTAATCTTCATTAGGTAAGGAGACCAAAACCATACATACTATTCCAGTTGTAGTCTCACCAAAGCCTTATATAATTGCAGTAAGACTTCATTAACCCTATATTCCAACCCCATTGCAATGAAGGTTAACACACTATTCGTTTGGTGTACCTGCATGTTAATGATTTGAGATTTGAAACCCCCAAATCTCTGAAAATACCAACATTGACTCAATTCTCACCTTTTTGAATTACATTCTGCTTTTCCATTCTTCCCACTAAATTGGATAATTTCACACTCCCCCACATTTTGCTCCATCTACTACCACCACCTTGACCAATTATTTAACTGATTTATATCTATAGTAATTATGGTTTTATTTAGTGTGTAATGTACTTTTAAGAATAATACAGGTTAAGGAAGATCACATGATTTGTAGTAACCAATAGGAGAGTAACACGGGCTACCTCAGTTAGTGTAGAGATAGAGTTGGAGTTGAAAGCATAAGTGTAGTTACTGCTAAGTATATTTTAAATAATCTTAATGTCTCCACTCAAGAAGTGCCTGCAGATCAACTCTGTAGTACTAATAGTACAACTCGGCCACTCTACAAAAATATTGCTGTGCATCTCCTTGCATCCTTTTCACAGCTAACTTTGTATTTTATTACACAGTCATCTAATTCATTGATATCGATTGCAAATATATGAATTGTAAGCACTGATCCACACAGCACTACACGAAATACAATCTGCAACTCCCCAAAAATACTCTGCCTATTTCTATTCTTTGTTTTCTGTTGCTTAACCAACCCACAATTCATGTTAATATATTGGCACAACTCCATGAACCCTAATTTTTTGTCATATCTTCCTGTGTGGCATCTTCATGAATGCCTCCTGAAAATCCAAATATACTACATCCGCTGGTTCACCCTTATCCATCCTACTGGTTACACCTTTGAAAAAGCTCTTAATAGATTTGTCAAGAAAAATCCATTTCATAGAACTGCGATTCTGCCTAATTTGACAGTAAATTCTGGCCCATGATTAACTTTTAAGTGTTACAAACTTAAGTAAACTTGAACATATAAACACAGTGATTTGTCACTCCTCGGAGATGCGAGAGTTTTAAACACCACGTATTGACTCAGTCAAGCATGTCTGGGAAGCATTATCAACTCTGATTCCTTGAATTCATAATCTCAGAACCCGAGATGGAAGTAATCTGACGCATCAGAAAGCGGGAACAGCTTTTGGATCAAGAGTTTGAGAGAGTTGTCACACTAGTTGAAAATATTGACCAGGTTATAGAGGAGTTGAGATTAATAAATATCCTAAAGGGCAGGAAAGAAATGTTGGAACAGAAGCACCCTCAGTTACTCTCAAACAGATTTGAAGCTTCAACTTCTTGTGGGGAAAATGAGGACTCTGGGAAGGGCTGCTAAAAAAGCATCATATTTCTAGAATAGGGAAAGAGAGGAAGATTAAAATCAGTACATGGCTTAACATGTTATCAAGAGGGATTCCACTCTGGATTAGATGGGGGCTATTCTGCAAGGATGGATTACATCAGAAGAAGGAAGGTGCTAATGGTACTCCAAAATGAATAAATGGAGACTGATGTGGTATTTAAACTAGGATGGGGGCTGCTTAGAAAAGTAACACGTGTAATAGTGTGAGAGACAAAGCAGATGAAGATTGTGTTCATGCAGAAAACAATTTAGCAAGAGGGCTATGGATTAGAGGAATAAAATCAAATTGACTATAGATGGAAAAAACTGAAGCAAAGATTCACTGCAGCTCAGATAAAAGCTAGTGGTGGGGGTTGGTGGGGGGGGGGTGAGGAGTAATGTTTATAATAAAGCAATAAAGGTTAATGAGCACATATTGCAATGCGGAGCGTGGGAAATAAACTGGGGAACTGGAAGCAATTATTCTACCAGAAGATCTGGACTTAATAGCATTAACAGAATCCCCTCTGCAAGAGGACCCTTGCCTTAGCATCTGGGGTAAGGAAAAATTTAGAATTGTGATATACATGGTAATTTCATCCTGAATAAGATAGAGAGAATAGTTACAAGTTGTTAATGTGGATTTCAAAAGAAATGCTTATACCTAACTTCAGAATTGTTTCAGGGGCTGATAGACATGGGTAGATAGAGAAAATGCAGCTGATGTACCGTACATAGACTTTAGAAGGACTGCTTGACAAGGTACCACGTGTAAGATTAGCAGAGAAGGTTAAAAAAACTGAATGAAGTGAGAGACTGCAGATTGGATTAAGAACTCGATCGGAGTCAGCAAAGCTATTGAATGGCTAATGGTGTCCAAGAGTTCAACTTGGTCCCGTTCTGTTCATTGTGCATATTAATGATTTGGATTTTGACCGAGAGGGAGTGGTGTTGAAATCTACATTGATCAAAACAGGAGGTATTGCTTACCTCTTTAGTTTTCTAAAGAATTTTAATGAGATGGGGGAATAGACTTAAAGTGGCAGCTGGAATTTAGTTTCAGTAATTGTGAGGTATTACATCCTGTTTTTCAAAAAAAAAAGTAATTATACTCTGAACAAAAGTCGGCTTGGTGTTGTGCAAGAGCAGAGTGATTTGGCCGTTAGAGGTCCACGAGACATTAAAGCCAGCTGCTCAAGTTGAAGAAGCTTTGTTTTAAAAAAATTAATTAATTAAGAAACCTTATGGAATTCTAGGTTTTATCTTAAGACTTGTGGAATCTAATACCAAAAATTATTGATAAGCCCATATAAAATCTTAAGACTTCAGGCCACTGTGTTAAAGTATTGGGTCTACACTATAGGAAGAACATTGTGTCTTTAGAGAGGGTGCAGCACGGATTTGGTAAATCTGATATGAAGGAAAAAATGAACAACTGAGCTTTTTTTTTCATTAGAACAGCAAAGATTATGAGGTAATATTGTAGAATTGTTTAAGATTATGAAGAGATGGAAGAGGGTAGATAGAAGCTGGCTGCTTCCAGTAGTTGAGAAGTGTAGACTGTGGGACTGTCAATCAATAGTGGCCATTCCTCCAAGAACATAAGAAATAGGAACAGGAGTGGACCATTCAGCCCCTCGAGCCTGCTCCGCTATTCAATAAGATCATGGCTGATCATCTTGTGTCTCGATTTCCACATTCCCATCTAACCCCGATAACCTTTGATTCTCTTGCCTACAAGAATCTATCTATCTCTGCCTTAAAAATATTCAATGACCTCACTTCCGCCACCTTCTGGGGCAGAGAATTCCAAAGTCGCACAACCCTCAGAGAGAAAAAAATTCCTCTCAGCTCTGTTCTAAAAGGGTGATCCCTTGAGAAGGTGATGGTGAGCTACCTTGAACTGCTGCAGTCCATTTGTGGTAGGTACATCCACAGTGCTGTTAAGAAGGGAGTTCCAGGATTTTGACCCAACATCAGTGAAGGAACGGCGATATATTTCCAAGTCAGGATGGTGACTGACTTGGAGGGGAATCTCTAGGCGGTGGTGTTCCCATCTATCTGTTGCCCTTGTCCTTCTAGATGGTAGTGGTCTTGGGTTTAGAAGGTGCTGTCTAAGGAGAATCTTGGTGAATTCTTGCAGTGCATCTTGAAGATGGTACACACTGCTGATGCTGGGTGTCGGTGGTGGAGGGAGTGAATGTTTGTGGATGTGGTGCCAATTAAGCGGGCTGCTTTGTCCTGGACAGTGTCAAGCTTCTTGAGTGGTGTTAGAACTGCGCTCACCCAGGCAAGTAGGGAATATTCCATCACACTCCTGACTTGTGCCTTGTAGATGGTGGACAGGCTTTGGGGAGTCAGTAGATGAGTTAATTGTCGCACGATTCCGAGCCTCTGACCTGCTTTTGTAGCCACAGTATTTATATGGTTAGTCACGTTCAGATTCTGATCAATGGTGATCCCTAGGATGTTGATTGTGGGGGATTCAGTGATGGTAATGTCATTGAACATCAGTGGGCGATGGTTAGATTCGCTCTTGTTGGAGATGGTCATTGCCTGACACTTGGTTGGTGCAAATGTTACTTGCCACTTGTCAGCCCTAGCCTGGATATTGTACAGGCCTTGCTGCATTTGGACCTGGACTGCTTCAGTATCTGAGGAGTCGTGAATGGCACTGAACATTGCGCAATCATTATCGAACATCTCCACTTCTGACCTTATGATTGAAGGAAGGTCATTGATGAAGCAGCAGAAGTCGGTTGGGCCAAGGATACTACCCTGAGGAACTCCTGCAGTGATGTCCTGGAGCTGAGCTGACTGACCTCCAACAACCACAACCATCTTCCTTTGTGCTAGGTATGACCAACCAGCAGAGAGCTTTCCCCCTGATTCCCATTGACTCCAGTTTTGCTAGGGCTCTTTGATGCCACACTCTGTCAAATGCTGCCTTGATGTCAAGGCCAGTCACTCTCACCTGACCTCGGGAGTTCAGCTCTTTTGTCCATGTTTGAACCAAGGCTGTAATGAGGTCAGGAGCTGAATGGCCCTGGTGGAACCCAAACTGAGTGTCAGTGAGCAGGTTATTGCTAAGCAAGTGCCACTTAATAGCACTGTTGATGACCCCTTCCATTACTTTACTGATGGTGGAGAGTAGACTGATGGGGCAGTAAGTGGCTGGGTTAGATTTGCCCTGCTTTTTGTGTACAGGACATACCTGGGCAACTTTCCACATAGCCAGGTGGATGTCAGTGTTGTAACTGTACTGAAACAGCTTGGCTAGGGATGCAGCAAGTTCTGGAGCACAAGTCTTCAGCACTCTTGCCGGAATATTGTCAGGGCCCATAGGACCTTTGCAGTATCCAGTGCCTTCAGCCGTTCCTTGATATCACATGAAGTGAATGGAATTTGCGAAGACTGGCATCTGTGATGCTGAGGACCCCCGGAGGAGGCTGAAGTGGATCATCCACTCGGCATGACATACTTTCCTACCTATCTTTGTGTCATCTGAAAATTTAGTTACTATGTCTTCACTCCCCTCATCTAAGTCATCGATGTAAATTGTAAAAAAGTTGAGGCCCCGTACAGACCCCTGTGGGACTCCCCTTGTCACATCCTGCCAATCAGGAAAAAACTCATTTATACATACTCTCTGCTTTCTACCAGCCGGCCTATCTTCTATCCATGTTAATATGTTATCCACTACACCATGTGCTTTTATTTTCCTTAATCTTTGATGTGGCACCTTATCAAATGCCTTCTGGAAATCCAAGTACTGTATGTCTACAGGCTCCCCTTTATCCACCCTGCATGTTAGTCCTTCAATGAACTCCAATAACTTGGTTACACGTGATTTTTCCTCTTCCCTATTGCCGTGAGCTCCTCCAAGTGCTCAGCTATAATCTCCTTAATGATCAGTTCTAATAACTTCCCCACCACAGACGTCAAGCTAACTGGCCTGTAGTTTCCTGTTTTCTTCCTCTCGCCCCTCTTGAATAGAGGGGTTATATTTGCTACTTTCCAATCTGATGGAGCCTTTCCAGAATCTTGCGAATTTTGGAAAATTAACATCAAGGCATCAACTCTTAGCTTTTTGGAAGAATTCCCCTAAGCTAATTTTGCCTTTCGTCACAGTCCACCAGTTCTATGGAACAAAATTAACATGTTTTTTCAAATTTCTGAAAGCATCAAAAATAGATTAACAAATAGCAGTTTTTTTTGTTCATTCATGGGATGTGGAAATCACTGGTGAGGCCAGCATTTGTTGCCCAACCCTAATTACCCTTTAGAAGTTGGTGATGAGCCGCCACCTTGTACAGCTTTAGTCTGTGTGGTGAAGGTGCTCCCATAACGCTGGTAAGGAGGGAGTTATAGGGCTTTGACCCAGCAGAAGTGAAGGAATGATTTATTTGCACGGCAGGTTGGTGAATGGCTTGGGTGTGGTTGTGTTCCAGTGCGCCAATTGTCTTTGTCCTTCTAGATGATAGGAAGTTGTGGTTTACAAGCTGCTGTCTAAGAAGTCTTGTCAGTTGCTGCAGTGCATCTTGTAGATGGTGCACACTGTTGCCAGTTGCACTGGCGGTGGAGGTAGTGAATGTTTAAGGCGGTGGATGGGGTGCCGATTAAGTGGATTGTTTTGTCCTAGATGGTTTTGAGCTTCATGAGTAGTGGAGCTGCAATGATCCAGGCAAGTGGAGAGTATTTCATCACACTCCTGACTTGTGCCTTGTAGATGGTGAAAGGCTTTATGGGGTCCAGTGGTGAGTCACTCAACCCAGAATTCCCAGCCTCTGACCTGTCCTTGTAGATACACTATGTAGCTGGTCCTGTTAAATTTCTGATCAATGATAACCCACAGGATGTTGTCGGAGGGAGGGGGTTTGATGATGGTAATGCTGTGTATATCAATTGGAGATGGTTAGACTGAATCTTTTACGCTCTCGAGATCGCCATTGCCTGAGATTTTGTGTGGTGCAAATACAACTTATCACTTACAGGTCCAAGCCTGTATATTGTCCAGGTCTTGTTGCATTTGGGTGCAATCTGCTTAATTATGTGAGGAGTTGTGAATGGATCTGAGTGCTAGAATCATCAGCATAATCCTGAATTCTGACCTCATGATGGAGGGAAGGTCTTTTATTGAAGCAGTAGATGAAGTTTGGGTCTAGGACATGATCCTGAGGAACTTCTCTAATAATGTCCTTGGGCTGAGATGAATGGCTTCCCACAGCCACAAACAGTCTGAGTGGGATGGAACTGGCAATATGATTATGGAGTTCAAATCTTTTATTTCGGTCCTGTGAAAATAATATTTTAGAATCATTTGCAAACGGTATGATTTTACTGAGTTCTGCATCAACTAATCTAAAAGCACCATATGGATGCAGGCAGCATAGTTACTGGACTAGTAATTCAGAGGCCTGGGAGAGACATGAGTTCAAATCCCATCACAGCAGCTGGGGAATTTAAGTTCAACCGGATGGTCGTAAACCAACCTGGGGCTCCAAGCCAATGGCTTCTAAATTCCCAGTGTTTAACTTTAGGAAATTGTGGCTCATCCAGGAATTAATGTTAAACCAGCAGTTTGATAACACAGGTAGTGGAGATGTAGAGTTACGTATTGTCTGTGTGCATGTGGAAGCTGACCCCATGGTGTCTTTGGATGATATCACCATTGGTATATGATCAGGTGGAAGAGGAGGCGGCCAAGGTCCTCTGGCAATAAATGTGGGCCTGAGTATAGAAATCATTGTCGTAAATACTCTGGCCACGATCAGGTTGGTAAGAGCGAAACCAAGAGAGACTAGTCACACTAAGATAGACTATAGTGGAGAAGCATTGAAAGAGGGTAGTGTGGTTGACTGTGAAAGGCTAGAGAAGTCTGAATAGGACATGGAGAAATAATGCATGACAGGCATAGTGGCTGTCATTCGTGACTTTGATTAGTGGAATGCAGTGGAAGGGGTGGAATTCTGATTAGAAAGATTTAAACATAATGACAAAGGTGGGGATAGATTTGGGATATTAGCACATGTTCTAGACCTTTGGAGAGGAAAGGAAAGTTGGATATTGGGACTTTGGCTTTAAAAGGGAGAGGAAACACCCAAGCTAAGGGAGCAATTTAACATACATTATTATGTGGATCAGTAACAAAGATTGAGGGGTCACAGGACTAGGCCTCATGAACATTAGCTGTAAGGGGATTTGAGGAGTGATGATAGAGAGACTGGCTCAGAGCTAGGGTGGGAGGTTGGTTGGGTAATGCCCACATCCTGTGGAAGAATTAAAAAAAAATCTTAATATGGTTCAGTTATATATGGTTTATAACCATTTATCTCCTTTAGGAATGGTCTATTTTATGACACAGACGAAAAGTCATGCTACAAACCCCTCCCACAAGTCTTAATCTTTAAGGCTTCGAAGGACTGATTTAAAGAAAATCTGTTGAACTTTGTTGAATTAATGTAACCATCGATTGCACCCATTGCGCACCATTGTAGCGGAAGACAGCAAAGGGAATCCTTACCAATTATCAAGGACCAATTATATGTCATTTGTGATCCCAAAACCATACCAACAGTTGCCAGAAATGTCACAATAAACTTGAATTTATGTGCCATTTCTCATAAGTGCTTCACAGCCATTTGAAGTGCCATCATTGTTGCACATGCAAATGCAACAGTCAATTTATACACAGTCAGGGCCTATAAATAGCAATGAAATAAATGACCAATGAATATGTTTCTGCTGATGTTTATAGAGGAATGAGTCAGGGCACCCACAGGACTTCCATGGTGCAATGGGATTGATTACTTTCACATAAACAGATGGCCTCGGTCAGGTTAACATGTAGCTGAAAAGCAAAACCTCTGATATTGCCACTTTCTCAGTGCTGCACTGAAGTGTCAGCCTATGTTGTGGAGCATGTTTGAGTCTGCAGCCTCTAATTCAAAAGTGAAAATGTTAGAAATGAGCGAAGCTAATGCAATTAACTATTGCAATATATAACATGCACAGATCAAACTTTGATTATTAACTTTTGCATCTATGAAACAGTAGAAAACTGGCTTGTACCATTAATTCCAACACTTGTTGGCTGGCTTGCTGGAAAGAGGGAGCTAAAGAAAATTGAGTCATGCAGCATTTCTCATGTTTAGTTGTTGAACAACAATACTAGTGGCATGGTAATGGCTGTGGGGGTCTTATAAATAATTAAAAATGTGTCAATGGGGTGAGGGTGGTGGTGTTGAAGTAGAAAATGGGATAAAAGCAAAAAATTGCAGATGCTGGAATCCAAAACAAAAACGCAAATACCTGGAAAAACTCAGCAGGTCTGGCAGCATCTGTGGAGAGGAGCACAGTTAACGTTTCGAGTCCGCATGACTCTTCAACAGAACATGGGAATCTGGGAAGTTACAGCACCAGGCAATAGTTCATGTTCTCTTTTAGAGGAACACCTTTTTGATTACAATATAATGGATAATAACTTTGTATTTTGAGAAAATATTCCCTAAGTAGGTTATAATGAATGAACCCATAAATACAGAATCTGTTTTCTCTGGAACTTTTTTCTTTTGAACTTCTGTATTTTCCATTTTGTAATACAGTTTACAGTCAAACATTGTACTTGATACTGAGCCCCAGACTAATATGGTTGAATACTCTTAAGAGCTCCCCCCCCCCCCCCACCCCCAGCCAATCTTCCTGAAGGTATTGGCATGCTGGGATAGAGTTCAGGTCATGGCAGGCCTTTGGCACAAGATACAATTTTTTAAATTGACATAGGCAATGAGGAATACCAGGCCACTTGCTCTTTATCTAGCTTCAATGTCCACTCACTTCATTTCCAGCAGGAATAACTGGATAGTGATTAGGAAGGGGCACCTCCATTTTTTTTTCTCCCACTCCATTATCCAGGTATACAAAGGTGAATTTTAGCACCCATTACAACCTGAGCTGACATTGACTAACTGTGCACAATTAACCTTTCCATTTACATTCCTGTAGGCTTTTTGAATGCAAAATTTAGAGTTTCACGCCCATAATGCTGAGAATCCTGTGATACCAGGAACATGGTATTGGACAGCAATAGTACAGAATACAGGGTTGACTATTCTCATTCATGTCATCTTCACTTCAAAGATTAGCTTCTTGCCTCCACCTTTCAGACACTCTTGCAAATCTAGAACCCCATTGCTTGCTTCATCTGCCACACACAATCCTGCACACCCATCATTCTCTGTATGGTTGGTTCCCTGGGTCCCTGCAAACTGACTTTAAAGATCAGTGTTCTCTGTTTCAAATAACTCTATGACTTCATCCCACCCTCTTTGAGAAATCCACTTTAGCTATGTGTCTGAAATAGCAGATATTATCTTCAGATTAATATTTGTCCATTGCTGCTTTGACTCTGACTTCCAAGATCGATCTTTCAACTACTATGCCCCTGCCCTCTGGAATTCTTTTCTAAAATTGTCTTGCCTTGCTGCCTCTCATCTTGTGTTCCAAAGCCCCTCAAACCTATTTACATTATCGGTAAATATCTATGTTGGATTCATTTAAATTCTAAAAGTTGTTCAGGCACAGGTGAACTCTGGGGATTCATGTGCATTGATTTTGAAAATGGCAGACATTATGAGAGAGCAATTAGCAACAGATATGGAATATTGGGCTTCATAAATGGAGGCATTGAGTATAAAAGCAGTGAAGTTATGTCGAAGCTCTAGTTGGGCCACAACTGGAGTATTGAGTCCAGTTTTTAAAAATTCATTTACGGCTTGTGGTCTTCGCTGGCTGGGCCAGAATTTATTGCCCATCCCCAGTTGCCCTTGTAGTGATAGTGGTGAGAGTGAGCTGCCTTTGTGAATCGCTGCAGTCCAAGTGGTGTAGGTACACCCACAGTGCTGTTAGGAAGGAAGTTCCAGGACTTTGACCCAGTGACAGTGAAGGAACGGTGATATATTTGCAAGTCAGGATGGTGAGTGATTTGGAGAGGAGTTTCCAGGTGGTGATGTTCCCAACTATCTGTTGCCCTTGTCCTTCTAGATGGTGGTGGTCTTGGGTTTGGAAGGTGCTGCCTAAGGAGACTTGGTGAATTCCTGAAGTGCATCTTGTAGATGGTACACACTGCTGCTACTGTGTGTTGGTGGTGGAGGGAATGAATGTTTGTGGGTGTGGTGCCATTCAAGAGAGCTGCTTTGTCCTGGACAGTGTCAAGCTTCTTGGGTGTTGTGGGGCTGCACCCATTCAGGCAAATGTGGAGTATTCCATCACACTCCTGACTTGTGCCTTTTAGATGGTGGACAGGCTTTGGGGAGTTGGGAGGTGAGTTACTTGTGGCACGATTCCTAGCCTCTGACCTGCTCTTATAGCCACAGTATTTATATGGCTAGTCCAGTTCAGTTTCTGGTCAATGATAATCCCCAGGATGTTGATTGTGGGGGATTCAGTGATGGTAATGCCATTGAACATCAAGGGGCAATGGTTGGATTCTCTCTTGTTGGAGATGGTCATTCACGCCACACCTGTGTCAGGCAATGTTACTTGCCACTTGTCAGTTCAAGCCTGGATATTGTCCAGGTCTTACTGCATTTGGACATGGGCAGCTTCATTATCTGAGGAGCCGCAAATGGTGCTGAACATTGTGCAATCATCAGCGAGCATCCCCACTTCTGACCTTATGATTGAAGGAAGGTCATTGATGAAGCAGCTGAAGATGGTTGGGCCGAGGACACCACCCTGAGGAACTCCTGAAGTGATGTCCTGGAGATGACTGACATCCAGCAACCACAACCATCTTCCTTTGTGTTAGGCATGACTCCAATCAGTGGAGAGTTTTCCCCCTGATTCCCATTGACCCCAGTTTTGCTAGGGCTCCTTGATGCCACACTCGGTCAAATGCTGCCCTGACGTCAGGGGCAGTTACTCTCACCTTACCTCGGGAGTTCAGCTCTTTTGCCCATGTTTGAACCAAGGCTGTAATGTGGTCAGGAATGGCCCTGGTGGAACCCAGTGGGCATCAGTGAGCAGGTTGTGGCGAAGCAAGTGTGGCTTGATAACACTGTGATGACCCTTTCCAGTACTTTACTGATATCGAGAGTAGACTGATGGATCAGTAATTGGCGGGATGGATTTGTCCTGATTTTTGTGTACAGGACATACCTGGGCAATTTTCCACATAGCTGGGTAGATGCTGGTGTTGTAACTGCAATGGAATTGCTTGACAAGGGGTGTGGCAAATTCTGCAGCACAAGTCTTCAGTACTATTGCCAGAACATTGTCAGGGCCCGTAGCCTTTGCAGTATCCAGTGCCTTCAGCCATTTCTTGATATCATGTGGAGTGAATCGAATTGGCTGAAGATTGGCATCTGTGATGCTGGTGATCTCTGGAGGAGGCCGAGATGGATCATTCACTCGGCACTTCTGGTTGAAGATTGTACTGAAAGCTTCAGCTTTATCTTTTGCACTGCTGTGCTGGGCTCCTCCATCGTTGAGGAAGGAGATATTTGTGGAGCACCCCCTCTTCTAGTGAGTTGTTTAATTGCCCACCATCGTTCACGATTGGATGTGGTAGGACTGCAGAGCTTGGATCTGATCCATCGGTTGGGGATCGCTTAGCTCTGTCTATCACTTGCTGCTTTGCTGTTCAGCACATGAATAGTCCAGTGTTATTGCTTCAGGTTGACAAACCTCATTTTTAGGTATGCCTGGTGTTGCTCCTGTGGTGCCCTCCTGCACTCTCCATTGAACCAGGGTTGATACCCCGGCTGTTGGTAGAGTGGGGGATATGTCGGGCCACGAGGTTACAGATAGTGTTCGAGTACAGTTCTGCTGCTGATGGCTCACAGCACCTCATGGGTAGTAGTCTCGAGTTGCTGGATATGTTCAAAATTTATCCCATTTAGCACGGTGGTAGTGCCACACAACACGATGGAGGGTATCCTCAATGTGAAGCTGGGACTTCGTTTCCACAAGGGCTATGAGGTGGTCACTCCTACTGAATCTGTCATGGACAGATGCATCTGCGGCAGGCAGGTTGGTGAGGATGAGGTCAAGTATGTTTTTCCCTTGTGTTGGTTCCCTTGATTCAAATCTAGTAGCCATTTTATTTAGGCCAGTAGTGGGGCTGCCAAGCCACTTGATGATGGACATTGAAGTCCCCCACCCAGAGTGCATTCTGCACCCTTGCCACCCTCGATGCTTCCTTCAAGTGATGTTCAACATGGAGAAACACTGATTCATCAGCTGAGGGAGGGCAGTATGTGGTAATCTGCAGGAGGATTCCTTGCCCATGTTTTACCTAATGCCATGAGACATCATGAGGTCTGGAGTCAATGTTGAGTACTCCCGGGGCAGCTCCCTCCTGAATGTATACCACTGTGCTGTCACCTCTGCTGGGTTTCTCCTGCTGATGGGACAGGATGTACCCAGGGATGGTGATGGTGGTGTCAGGGACATTATCGGCAAGGTATGACTCTGTAAGGATGACCATGTCAGACTATTGCTTGACTGCTGCGAGCCAACTAGCCCAATTTTGGCACTAGTCCCCATGGGGAGGACATTGAAGGGTCGACAGAGCTGTGATCATCTTTTCTGGTGCCTAGGTCGATGCCGGGTGGTCTATCTGGTTTTTTTACAACTGAGGTCAAGTTTTGTTACAACTGTATGTCTTGCTGGGCCATTTCCGGGGGCATTTAAGGGCCTGGAGTCGCATGTAAGCCAGATCAGGTAGGGCGACACATTTCCTTCCCTAAAGGGGATTAGTGAACCAGATGGGTTTTTACAACAATTGGCAATGTTTCCATGGTCATCATTAGACTTCTAATTCCAAATTTGTATTGAATTCAAATTCATCTGCCATGGTGAGATTTGAACCCTGGTCCCTCGAACCCCAGAGCGTTATCCTGGGTCTCTGGATTACTAGTTCAGTGACAGTACCACTACACTGAAGCCTCCCCATTGAATTTGAATTCAATAAAAATCTGGAATTAAAAGTCTAATGATGATCATGGAACCACTGTAAAAACCCATTTTGTGCACTAATGTCCTTCAGGGAAGGAAATCTGTCGTCCCTGCCTGGTTTGGCCTACATGTGACTCCAGACCCACAAAAATGCAGTTGGCCCTAAGATGCCCTCTGAAATTGCTACCGCACTTTTTTAGCAAGGGTATGATGGTCATGAGGAGGTGCAGAGGAGACTTACCAGAATGAAGGATTTTAGCTACCGGGTGAGGTTGGAGAAGCTGGGGTGGTTCTCCTCAGTAATGAAAGCTGAGGGGCGATTTGATATGAGTGTACAAAATTATGACTGACTTACTACAAAGAAAAGCAGTTCCCATTGGCTGCTGGTACAAGGACTGCGGGGGGAAGGGGGAGAGGGGCTAACTGATTTAAGATTTTGGGCAAGATATGCAGGGGAATGTAAGGAAGAACTTTTTTAAGTAGCAAGTGGTAATGAACTGGAACTCGCTGCCTTCAGGTCTGGTGGAAGTGGAGGTGATGAGAGATTTTTAAAAGGAAATTGGATAGACACTTGAGGGAAATAAATTTGCAGGGCTATGTGGATAGAGCTCAAGAATTTGACTGACAAGATTGCTCTACAGAGAGCCAGGATGGGTCAAATAACCTCTTGTGCTGTTATGACTCCCTGACTTCCATAAATTATTAATAAATTAATAAGGGTGAGCTGTGAGGCAGTCTTAGAAATGTGCTGCCTATACAAAAGTCTGAACTAGAAAGTTACATCAGGTACTGCAGGAGTGCTGATCTGCTGCACTCACTATTGAAGCTCTGTATCTTCCATATATTCATCCTAAAATGTTTTTTGATGGTGGACGTTCTTTCAATTGATAGCCCCATGAAAAGCTTTAGAATTGTAATGTATGAATACCTTGTATTAATAATTTAGCATGAAGAAAGCTCTGCCTAGGTTAAGTTACTTATGTTAATGTTGCCTGCCCTTGAGATGAGTGATGTCTGTGAATGTGATCGTATCACATAAAATATACTGTGCCATGCAGCCAGGATTGCAGCATTAGTTGTGAAGTTCAGTGGGTGAGAGCACAAAATGGGCACTATAAACAAATTTAGTTTTTCAGTCAGCTTGCCTGTGGAGCAAGCCAAATAGCTACACTCATAGAATTATAGAATGGTTACAGCACAAAAGGAGGCCACTCAGCCTGTTGTGTTTGTGCTGACTCTGAAGGAAGTGTTCACTTCGTGGTACTCTACCGCCTGCTCTCCGTGGTCCTGCACAATTTTTCTTTTCGGGTAATAATCCAATTCACTCTTGAATGCTTCAATTAAACCTCCCTCCATCACACTCTCAGGAGTGCATTCCAGCCTCTAACCACTCACACTGCGTGAAAAAATTTTTCCTCACGTTATCATTGTTTCTTTTGCCAATTACTTTAAATCTGTGCCTGCTGGTTCTTGATCTTTTCATCAATGGGAATAGTTTCTCCCTCTCTACTTTGTCCAGAACCCTCAAAATTTTGAATACCTGTATCAAATCTCCCCTTGACCTTCTCTTCTCCAAGGAAAATAGTCACCAAAAGATTCAGCTGGTATGAAAAAGTCCTGTTGAAAATGTGGAGAACAGGAGTGTGTAAAAAGTACTGAAAAGTAATATTAATTGCACAGTGGCAGAAATACATTCAATGACAAGAGCTTGCATTATATAGTGCCATTAATTGCTGAAACATCCATATGCACCTCAAATAAGGGTAACCAGACAATGGTGGACACTAAAACAAAGAAGACATTAGGAGGGGTGATGAGAAGATTCGTCAGAAAGATGGGCTTTATGCAGGGCTTTAAAATGGGCGTAGGAGCTGGAGACGTGAAGTTTGGGGCTCAGGTATCTAAAGGCACAGCTGCTAATGGTGGGTCACAGAATACGGAATTCGCAAGGGGCCAGAGTTAAAGGAATGCAGAGCTTGTGGAGGGTTGTAGAGATTGCAGAAATGGTGAGTGGCAAGGTTTTTTTATTCTTTCATGGATGTGGGTGTCGCTGGCAAGGCCAATATTTGTTCCCCATTCCTAACTGTCCTTGAACTGACCTAGCTTGGTCATTTATAGAGGGCAGTAAATAGTCAACCCACATTGCCGTGGTTCTGGAGTCACACATAGGCCAGACCAGGTAAGGATTTCCTTCTCTAAAGGACGTTAGTGAACTAGGTGGGTTTTACAACAATCGATGATATCTTCATAGTCACCATCACTGAATTCAAGTTACACCAGCTGCCATGGTGGGATTTGAACCCATGCCCCCAGAGCATTAACCTAGGTCTCTGGATTACTAGTCCAGTGACATTACCACTACCCCACCATCTCGCCGGTGATCATAATGAGATTTAAAAACTGGGATGTGAATTTTAAATTTGAGGCATTTGGAGACTAGGAAACAATATAGCTCAACAAGTGCAAGCGTAATGGGCGAGCAAAACTTGGGGTGGGATAGGATATGGGCAGCAGTTTTTTTGGATGTGTTGTAAGTTGTGGATGATGGGAGGCCAGCCAGGAGAGCATTGGAATATTTGAGTCTGGAGGTGACAAGGCATTAATGAGTCTTTCAGCAATAGAAAGGCTGAATCAGAGACCAGGGCTGGTGACTATGGTAATGTTTGTAGGTGGTCTTTTTGTTAGAGAAGATATGGGGTAGGAAACTCATCCTGACATCAGTTAGGACACTGATGCTGCAAACAGTTGACTTCAACCTGAAACAGTGTCTGGCACGAGGCATCGCATGGTAAAGTCTGGAATCAAAGACAATAGCTTTGGCTTTCCTAATGTTTCATGACATGTCTTGTTATTTGTGCTCTGCTCGAAGGCAGGTTCTTGGCTCATTGCCTGTTAATTCTTCATGCTGAGCCATTTTCTTGGCAGCTTTTTCCAGTGGCAGTTTGCCTTGCCCTGCCCCAGAGAGTAGAAGGTAAAGGAGACAGGTCCCACATCTACCTCAGCTGGAGCAGGAATTAAACTCGGTGTTATTCTGAACCTCATGCTACCCATCTAGCCAACTGAACTAACTGACCCCCTTCCTAGTGTTTAACTAGAAGCTCATCCAGGACTGGATGTTGGATCTGACAGCATAATGGAGGGATTGAGAGAGAGGGTGAAGAGGTAGAATTGGATGTCTTTGTCTTCTGGTGATCTTGCTAAAGGAGAGTCTTGTAGATGAAGAAGAGGAGGGCATCAAGGTGAAATCTTGGACTCTGGAGATAAGAGTATGAGGGTGGGAAGAGAAGCCACTCCTGGAGATGTTTGACTGAAATCAGTTAGATAAATGGAACCAAGTGAGAGCGTTCCCAAAAAGCTAGACAGTGGAAAGAGGAATTGGATGGAGGACAGTGTGGTTGCCCCATACCAAAGTTTAAGAAATTGAGAAAGACAATGAAAGTGAGAATATCCCTGGACAGACTCAGAGGCTATCATTCATGACTTTAATTCAGGCCATTTACATGCAAAAACTGGCTCAGAGTTGAAGGGAAGGAGGGAATGGATTTAGGAGGCAATATGTTCAAGGGCTTTGCGGGGAACAGGAAGGTTAGAGGTGGGGCATTGGTTTGCATCAACTATGGAAGTGAGGGATGGTCTTTTGAGGGTGGAGTTGGTGGTTGGTGGGGCATAAGGGAGACGGCAGAGAAACTAGAGAACAATGCAGGCTTAGGGCTACGGTGCAGAATAGCCATAGGGAAGACTTGGCTTGGGGGAGGATCACAAGGGGAAGAGATGTACTGAAGTGGTGTGTGACTTGGAGGTGGTGATGATCCAATGACATTACTAATCATGTCTTGTTGATCAAGGTTATAGCTGGGGGTCAGTGTTGACACAAACCTGGCAGATTGATGCTGTGCAGAATGTCTGTGGTGGGAGGGGAATGGATATTGAGTGCAGTTGTAGGGGTGCTAATCAAATGAACAACACTGCTGTACGTGGTTAAAAGCAAAATACTGTGAATGCTGGAAACCTGGAACAAAAACAGAAAATGCTGGAAAAACTCAGCAGGCCTAACAGCATGTGTGGAGAGAAAAACAGAGTTAACATTTCGAGTCCATATGACTCTTCTTCAGAGCTAAAAAAAAGTAAAAATGTGAAGAAGTTTATACTGTTTAAGGGGGGTGGAGCAGGTGAAGTTGGATAGAAGGCCAGCGATAGGTGGGGACAAAGGAGAGATTGACAAAGATGGCATGAACAAAAGGACAAAGAGGATGTTAATGGTAGTGGTAAGGGCTAAAGGAGGTGCTGATGGTGGCATTAAGGTAAGAAAGCAGAAGGTGATTATAGGACAAGGGTAAGCACTCTGAAAAGAACAACATCAACAAGTGACAGTGGCCCTTTTGGGGGTGGAGTGGGGTGAGGGGATGGTGGTGGGGGAAAAGAGATCAAAAATAGGATAAAAGGTGGGGATAAAACAATGAATAAATGAATGAAAATGAATAAAAATAAATAGATAAAAAGTAAAAAATAAAAATGAATATTGAAAAAAAGGTTTACAAAGGGCTGAGGATAGAAGAGAGAGTTCACGGTCTGAAGTTGTTGAACTCAATGTTAAGTCCGCAAGGCTGTAAAGTGCCTAATCGGAAGATGAGGTACCGTTCCTCCAGTTTGCGTTGAGCTTCACTGGAACAATGCAGCAGGCCAAGGATGGATATGTGGGTATGCGAGCAGGATGGTGTGTTGAAATGGCAAGTGACGGGAAGATCTGGGTCATGCTTGCTGACAGACAGAAGGTGTTCCGCAAAGCGGTCATCCAGTCTGCGTTTGACCTCCCCAATGTAGAGGGGATTGTGTTGGGAGCAGCGAATGTGGTAGACCAAATAGAAGGAGGTACAAGTGAAGAGCTGCTTCACCTGAAAGGGGTGTTTGGGCCCTTGGACGGCAAGGAGGGAGGAGGTAAAGGGACAGGTGTTGCTTCTTCTGCAATTGCATGGGAGAGGGATGAGGGGTTGAGGCTGATGGAGGAGTGGACTACGTTGTCCTGGAGGGAACGGTCACTATGGAATGCTGACGTGGGAGGTGAAGGGAAGATGTGTTTGGTGGTGGCATCATGCTGGAGTTGGCAGAAATGGTGGAGAATGATCCTTTGAAATGTGGAGACTGGTGGGGGGAAAAGTGAAGACAAGGGGGACCCTATCATGGTTCTGGGAGGGGGAGGAAGGTCTGAGGGCAGAGGTGCGGGAGATGGTTTGGACACGTTAGGGCCCTGTCAACCACAGTGGGTGGGAAACCTCGGTTAAGGAAGAAGCCAGACATGTCAGAAGTGCTCTTTTGGAAAGTGGCATCATCAAACAGATGTGAGGGAGGCGAAGGAACTGAGAGAGTGGGATGGAGTCCTCACAGGAAACAGGGTCTGAGGAGCTACTGTACATAGTGTTGAATTTGTTGAGTATTAGTGTTGACCAGAACTGAACTGGACTAGCAATATAAATACTGTGGCTACAAGAGTAGGTCAGAGCTAGGAATCATGCGACGAGTAACTCGCCTCCTGACTCCCCAAAGCCTGTCCACCATCTACAAGGCACAAGTCAGGAGTGAGATGGAATACTCCCTACTTGCCTGGACGAGTGCAGCTCCTACAACATTGAAGAAGCTGGACACCATCCAGGACAAAGCAGTCTGCTTGATGGGGCACCACAACCACAAACATTCATTCCCTCCACCACCGACACACAGTAGCAGCAGTGTGTACCATCTACAAGATGCACTGCAGGAATTCACCAAGGATCCTCAGACAGCTCCTTCCAAACCCACGACCACTTACACCTAGAAGGACAAGGACAAGGACAGCAAATAGATGGGAACACCACCACCTGGAAGTTCCCCTCCAAGTCACTCACCATCCTGACTTGGAAATGTATTGCCTTTCCTTCACTGTCGCTGGGTCAAAAGCCAGGAACTCCCTTCCTAACAGCACTATGGGTATGCCTACCCCACATGGACTGCAGCGGTTCAATAAGGCAGCTCATCACCACCACCTCAAGACAACTAGGGATGGGCAATAAATGCTGGCCCAGCCAGAGAAACCTACATTCCATGAATGAACTAAAAAAAAATTGTTGCAACTGTACTTATTCAGGCAAGTGGTGAGTGTTCTCTCACAATCCTGTCTTGAGTTTTGTAGATATTTGAGAGGCTGTGAGGGATCAGGAGGTGATCCACTCATCAGACAGTGTTTCATAAAACTTTCTTCACCGTAGGGCTACCAAACATAATTGCTGAATGAAAGCACTGTATACAAGTAATGTGCAACATGGAAAATGTACACCACACAATAACACCCTGCACAGCTTTTGGGTCTTAAATTGACCAAAAGGTTTGGTGGTAAATAAACAACGGGAAACATTTAAAGAAACAATTCAAAATGTTCTACAAAAATATATTCCATTTAAAAACGAAACAAAAACTCAGCAAAGAAGATCCATCTGTGGCTTACTAAGGGAGTTAAGGATAGCATTAGATTTAAAGAAGAGGCATAAGAAGTTGCAAAGAATAGTAGTAAGCCTGAGGATTGGGAAGTATTTTATAAACCAGCAAAGGGCCACTAAAATGTTGATAAAAAGGGGAAAATAGAATGAGAGTTAACCAACCAGCAATTTAAAACCGATTGTAAGAGCTTTTACAAGTATATGGAAAGGAGGGGAGTATAAGGTAAATATTGGTCCCTTCGAGACAGAGACGGGAGAAATTATCACGGAAATGAGGAGACATTGCACATTTTTTTTTTGTCTTCATGAAAGAAGACACAAGTTACATACCAAAAATGAGGAAGTTAAGGTAATTAATATCAACAGAGAAAAATTACTGGAGAAACCGAAGGGACCAAAATCTGGCAAATCCCCAGGACCTGATGGCCTACATTTGAGAGTTCTAAAAGAGATAGCTGCAGAGATACTGGATGCACTGGCTATGATTTTTTCCTAAATTCTAGAACAGTTCCAGTAGCTTGAAAGTAGCAAATATAACACTGCTATTCAAGAAAGGAAGGAGAGGATAAAAAGGGAACTACAGGCTAGTTATCTTGACAACAGTCATCAGAAAAATGCTGGAATCCATTATTAAGGAAGGCTTAACGATCAGACAAAGTCAGCATGATTTTGAAGGGTAAATCCTATTTTACGAATTTATTATAGTTTTTTTGGGGATATTACTAATGGGACAGACAAAGGGGAGCCAGTAGACATAATATACTTGGATTTCCAAAAGGCATTCAATAAGTTGCCAAACAAAAGGTTAATGTACAAGATAAGGACTCATAGAGTTGGAGGTAATACATTAGCATGGATAAAGGATTAGTTAACAGGAAAGATGCAGATAGTAGAGTGGAGTGCTGCAAGAATCAGTGCAGATGCTCCAGCTATTTACGATCTATTTTAGCAATTTGGATGAAGAGACAGAGTAATGTATCTAAGTTTGCTGATGATATGAAGTTGGGTAGGGATGTAAGCTTTGAGGATTATGCATAGAGGCTGTAAAGAGATTTGGATTTTGGATTTTCCGGCCCTGCTGCAGGTGAGGTGGCACCCCAGCCAAAAGTCCGTTGACAGGTGGTGGGACCGGAAGATCATGGTGGTGGGTGGGTGCAGAAAATCCCACCACAGAGTGGGCAACATGGTGGCAGATGGAGTTTAAAGTGGGGAAGTATGAGGTTATTCACCTAGTAACAATAGAAAAGTAGAATATTTTTGAAAGGTGTGAATGTTGATGTTCAGAGAGACTTAGTGTTGTTGTACGCGATGTACAAGCCTCTAGATAAAGGGGGAAAAAATGTGCCCAACATCGCCCTCATACTGATGGCCACCTTTGTGTGTGGCTGCATCAAGCGGTGCATAGACCCCCAGTACGAAAACACCAAGTGTCACTACGTGCTGAGGTTCTACCTGTCCCCAGTGTTGCGAAGGATGGGTCTGGCCACGCTGCCATGGAATGCTCCAAGTAGTTGGACCGTGCCGTACCACCTGACCCTTATGGAAAAATTTATGCAGAGAAACCGCTTTGACCACAAGTCCATCAGGCAGTGGTTGGCACGTAACGTCTTGGAGGCCCTGCGGGAAAAGGAGAGGGTGGATCCTGTGGGATGGTTTCCTGAACAGACTGTCAAAGTCATTTGGCAGAATGCCTTATTGCCAGAACTTTCCAACAAGCACCAAGACGTAGCTTGGCTGGTGGTGAGAAAAGCCCTCCCCGTCAGATCCTTCCTACACGCCAGGAGTTTCACCCCCTCGGCACGTTGCCCTCAAGGGGGCTGTGGTGGGGAAGAGACTGTTGTTCATCTCCTTGTAGATTGTGCCTTTGCAAAGAAGGTCTGGAGAGAGATGCAGTGGTTTCTGTCGAGGTTCATCCCGAGCAGTTCTGTGACACAGGACTCTGTGCTCTACGGGCCGTTCCCAGGGACACACACCAAGACAAACATCAACTGCAGCTGGAGGATCATCAACTCGGTGAAAAATGCTCTTTGGTCTGCCCGAAACTTGTTGGTCTTCCAGTGTAAAGAGTTGTCCCCGACTGAGTGTTGCAGACTGGCACAATCCAAAGTCCAGGATTACGTGCTGAGGGACGCACTAAAGCTTGGGGCAGCCGCCGCAAAGGCACAATGGGGAAGGGTCGCTGTCTAAGACTTTTCTGCCACAGTGCACCGACAGGCTGGGAACTGTTTAGAACCCCTCGGGTTGTACAGCTCAAAATGAATGTCAGTAAATGATTGTAATATTGATTTATTGTATTGATGCATTTCGTGATACATGTTGTAAAAGTTGAACGTGATTGTACTTTTGTGATGGTGATTTTGAAATGGTTTGGAATGTTCTTGAAGATATTTTATGAATAAAGTATATTTTTGCAAAAAAAAGACTTGTTATATAAGGAGCACAGAGAAGCAGCATGCAAGTACAACAAGCAACTAGGAAGGCAATGGGATGTTTGCCTTCATTGTAAGGGGGTTGGAGTACAAGAATAAGGAAGTCTTGTGGCAATTGTACAGGGCTTTAGTGACATCCCCCCGAGAGTTACTGTATGGAGTTTTGGTCTCTATATTTCAGGAAGGATATGCTAGCCTTGGAGGTAGTGCAATGAAGGTTCACTAGCTTGGCTCCTGGGATGAGAAGATCGTCCTATGACGGGAGGCTGAGCAGATTGGGTCTATATTCTCTGGAGTTTAGAAAAATGAGAGATGATTTTATTGAAACATACATGAATCAGCAGGGGCTAGATAGGGTAAACACATAAGAGGTTGTTTCCTATGATTAGGGAATCTAGAGCATGGGCACAGCCTTGAATAAGGTGTCGATCACTTAGGACTGAGATGGTTGTGAATCTTTAGAATTGTCTACCTCAGAGTTGTGGATGCTTTGTCATTGAAAGGTTGCACAAATTGGGTCTATATTCTCTGAAGTTTAGAAGAATGAGAGATGATGCGATTGAAACCATCAAGGTTCTGCAGGGGCTTGACAGAGCAGGCACTGAGGGATTGTGAAACTTTTGGAATTGTTTACCCCTGAGGGTTGTGGATGAACCATTATTGAGTATATTGAAAACTGAGACCAGTAGACTTTGATCTCGGGGATATGGGGAGTGGGCAGGAAAGTAGAGTTGAGATAGAAGATTAGCCATAATCAAATTGAATGGCAGAGCAGACTCGAGGAGCTGTATGGTCTACTCCTCTTATTTCTTTTGTTATTGCTAGGTGATACTCAAGTTTTCCCTTCAGCAAAATAACAAAGTACATTTCTCTTTTGCAGCCATTGTGGATGATGAAAGACTCTCTGCGGAGGAAATGGATGAAAGGAGGCATCAGAATATTGCCTATGAATATTTATGTCACCTAGAAGAAGCCAAACAGTATGCATCATTTGAACTTTCTACTTAATACTGTGTAATAGAATTTGTTGATCAAAGTGATCATAAATGTTCATAAAACATTTTGATTTGAAGTTGAAATCAGCCCAGCATGTTTTTCCCAAGAATGTGAAA
Source organism: Carcharodon carcharias (assembly GCF_017639515.1). Taxonomy (NCBI): domain Eukaryota; kingdom Metazoa; phylum Chordata; class Chondrichthyes; order Lamniformes; family Lamnidae; genus Carcharodon; species Carcharodon carcharias. The sequence goes on from NC_054470.1 coordinate 159,433,978, forward strand.
TCTAAGGTATGTTGGTGCACAGGTTGGCATCAAGGCTGGACTCTCTCATTTCGATAGGAGCAATCAAACTCCCTGATACACCTAAGATAAAAGCAAAATCCTGTGGATGCTGGAAATCTGAAACAAAAACAGAAAATGCTGGAAAGACCTGGCAGGTCTGACAGCACCTGTGTAGAGAAAAACAGTGCTAACATTTCGAGCCCGTATAACACTCTTCAGAGCTAAAGAGAAGTAGAAATGTGATGAAATTTACACTGTTTAAGGGGGGTGAAACAGGTGAAACTGGATAGAAGGCCAGTGATAGGTGGGGGCTAAAGAGAGATTGACAAAGATGTCATGAACAAAAGTACAAAGGGACTGTTAATGGTAATGGTAAGGGCTCAAAAGGTGCTGATAGTGGCATAAAGGTAAGAAAGCACAATGTGATAATAGCAGAACAAGGGTGCTCACTCTGAAAGAACAACATTGAACAAGTAATGGATAGCCCTTTCAGGGGTGGGGAGGGGGCAATGGTGGGGAATTCATTTCCACTTCTCTTCCAAGAATGCCTACCTTGAAGATGTAGTGCTCTTCTCTCCGACAGGGTTTCTATTTGTCTCTTTTCCTCTGCTCACCTTCATTGCTTTCCATTTTCCTCCTGGTGTTTGACAAGGTGTTTACCAAAACTCACTTTCACAGCCATATTTCCTTCCTCAGCAACTGTCTCCATCTCCAACTTACCCCACGTGGATTCTAACTGACGTTCCATCCCTCATGTTTTGAATCCACCCAGGATTATAGGTATCTCCAACGCATACAACGTTCCTCAGACTGCTGTTCTTGCCACATCCTGAGATCCAATTCGGTGCCATGTGCCACCATATGAACATACATGAACTCTCCCCCCCCAGCAGCATCGACTCATCCTATTTCAAAGGTGTCATTGTTTTATCCCCTTTCTATCCCCCCTTTTTATCCCATTTTGTATCCTTTTTTTCCCCCACCCCACCCCTGAAAAGGCCATCTTACTTGTTAAATGTTGCTCTTTCACAGAGGGTTCTGCTATCATCACATTCTGCTTTCTTACCTTTATGCCACTGTCATCACCTTTTTTAGCCCTTACCATTACCATTAACACTCCTTGTCCTTTTGTTCATGACATCTTTGTCAATCTCCCTTTAGCCCCCGCCTTCTATCCAGCTTCACCTGCTCCACCAACCCCCACCCCCTTAAACAGTGTAAATTTCATCACATTTCTACTTCTCTAGCTCTGAAGAAGGGTCGTATGGACCCAAAACGTTAACTCTGTTTCTCCCTCCACAGATGCTGTCAGACCTGTTGAGTCTTGCCAGCATTTTCTGTTTTTGTCCCACATTCATTTGCATGGCTTGGTTGGCAGCACAATCATCTGAGTCAGTTCCCCAATCCACAATTTGTGCATAATCTAAGATGATGCTGCATTTTAGGAAGCAGCACCTTGAGACGGACTGAGGCTCTGTCTACCTGTTCTAACAATGTAAGTTGATGTCAAGTACCCCATGAAGTTGTTCAGGGGGATAAGTAGAAAATTCTTCCACTGTCCTGACCAGCATTTCTTCTTCAACCAAAACTCCTTAAAAACAAAAATCATACTAACTGTTCACTCACCCCATTGGAATCTTGCTGTATGCAAAATGATTGTCATGTTTGTCACCACTGGCCGCAGGTTGCCCACCACTGCACCAGGTGAATTGCTCATTCGGAGAGCCAGACACGATGGGCCGAATGGCCGCCTTCCACGATGTTACAATTCTGTGAAGCCACAGTGCTGATTCCATAGCAAAATGTAGTTTATTTTAAATTTATTTCGTTCTGATCTTTTTTCATAGAAAAGCTTTTCAGTCTACAAACATCAATTTGATGCAAACTATTACTAATACAAGGCAGCCTCTAATTGAGGTGTTGCAATGCATTTTGAAAATAATTCATATATTTGTGATGCCTTTCTAGCTAGGATGAATTTTGATTTCCTTAGAGAGTGCATTGGAATTATAAACCATGAAAACTGCTTAAAGCTTACAATGACTTGAGCAAAAATGACTTGCAAGGCATCTAGTGTGCTTTTAGATCATTTGGAAGCTTTGTTGTATTTTCTTTACACTTTGTGCATTGAGACCCAAGGAGGATCAGCTTATTCAGTTTATAAAGGGAACATCTAATATCCATGTAAAATATTGGAAAAGCTGGAGGCATTTGCTTGTGACTTCACTGAATGAAAAGGATGTTAGATAAATTTATAACAATCCAACTGCTTTTTTACAAATACCATAGATATCAATATATAGATCGACTTCTGAAACCCTGAAAAAATACCTCTGAAAACAGGGGTCGACTTATATGCCGAGTTTAAAAGTGAAGTGCTGGGTTGGGTGTGGGTGGTCGCCATTTTGAAATGTCACCTTCTTACGCAAGGAATAAGTACGTCTTAAACTCCTGCACCTTCACAACATAGCCTCCATTTTTCACTGGATCATTTGCACCCAGTTATAAGGTGTCGGTAAGTAAAACATGCATCTGTGGGGAAAAAAATTGTGCCCAACTAATGTGAGTATAGCATGTCATGGCTGAAAAGGGGGTTGACTTGTATCTCAAGTATAAGCAATGTGCACATCATTACAAGAGTTCATCAGGATAATGTCCTAGGCCCAACCATCTTCAGCTGCTTTATTAACGACCTTCCTTCCATGGGGATGTTCAGCACTCCTCAGACACTGAAGCAGTCCATGTCCAAATGCAGCAAGACCTGCACAATATCCAGGCTTGGGCTGTAAGTGGCAAGTAACATTCATGCCACACATGTGCCAGGTAGTGACCATCTCCAACAAGAGAGAGTCTAATCATCACACCTTGACATTCAATGGCATTACCATCAGTGAATCCCCCACAATCAACATCCTGGGGGTTATCATTGACCAGAAACTGAACTGGGCTATCCATATAAATACTATGGCTACAAGAGCAGGTCAGAGGCTAGGAATCCAGTAGTGAGTAACTCACTTCCTGACTCCCCAAAGCCATCGACAAGGCACAAGTCAGGAGTGTGGTGGAATACTCTCCACTTGCCTGGATGAATGCAGCTCCAACAATACTCAAGAAGCTTGCCACCATCCTGGACAAAACAGTTTGCTTGGTTGGCACCCCATCCACAAACATTCACTCCCACCACCACTAACACACAGAGGCAGCAGTGTGTACCATCTACAAGATGCACTGCAAGATCTCAACAAGACTGCTTAGCACCTTCCAAATCCACGACTGCTACCATCTAGGAGGGCAAGGGCAGTAGACATATGGGAGCACCACCACCTGGAAGCTTCCCTCCAAGCCACACACCATCCTGACTTGGAAATATATTGCTGTTCCTTCACTGTTGCTGGGTCAAAAGCCTGGAACAATCACCCTAACATCACTGTGAGTGTACCTACGCCACATGGACTGCAGCAGTTCAAGATGGCAGCTCACCACTACCTTCTTGAGGCCAATTCGAAATGGGCAATAAAGACTGGCCTAGCCAGCAACATCCACATCCAATGAATGAATAAAGTCATTTTTGGGACCGGGAAAAAGGGGCTGTGTTATTCGCTGCATCAACTTATATGCCACAATTTGTAGTATACATTTTAAATTATAATGTTAACCTGTTCAGATATCAGAAAAATTGTATAATTATTAATTTGGACCTGTCAGTTGTTAAAAGGCTCAGTTTTACTATTTCATATCAATTGTGAGCTATAATGGTCTATATGACCTTGTTGCTTAGTAACTGCAAAAGATTCTTTTTAATTCATTTAATTTATGCATTTTTAATAACCTGAAAAAGACCCAGTCAACAGCATAGTGACAATTGTGTTGGATGAACTAAATTTGCTTGTTGCTCTTTCTACTTGTTTGGTTTTATGAACTACTAATAACACCAATGTAGAATGCAAAATCATTTTATCTATTTTTGTTCATTGTGATCGAGACTTTGGCAATTCATTAGTTTGTTCTTGGGATTCTTTTCTTTCATACTGAATTTTGATATTGAATTGCAGTCCGGGATAGGTCCAAGAATTCAACGTCCTGCACAGTTCAGCTATTATTTGGTATAATTTTAACAGTTTAATTTAATTTCACTGAGCTGCCGTTACTCTCTTAATGGCTAAAGATTTTTTTTGAGGTTCTGATGTGGAACTACAGAAATTTGGAACTTCTGCTGCGATGTTTGAAGAGAAATCTCTTCCTGTTGCCAGTGCAACATAAAACTGGTGTCTTTCTTGGATCACTTTGTGACAAAAACACAATGTGCCTTGTGAATAAAGGCACTGCCCATTGCCATATGCCAAACAAGAGTGTGTCATTGATTGCTGCTCTGTGTTGAGTTTGCTAACCTAAACTGAGGTAGCAACAGATGCTGCAATTGCCCTCTGTTCTCCAAAAAATAGAATGTATCCAATAACTATGTAGTGACTTGCTTGAAAGTGGTTTCTATGGAAGAATATTACAGGATGAGTACTCATTTCCTAAAGCAGGGTTAGAGGAGATGTTGGAGCATGGAATGTGGTGGGGGGCGGGGAGGGTGTGTGTGTGTGACAAATGTCTTATGTTAGCAATCTGTTTTTCATATGCAGCATTTGATCATTCACAATTCTAGTCCATACTCTTTTTTTTATATATGGACTCTTCAGCTGTATTCTGCTGTCTTCTCTGAACACAAATGATATGTGACCAGCCCAATCAAGACCAGAATGGAATTCACGTTAAATTTGTCTCACTTGAAAATATATAAGGAATCATATATTGATTGCCTTTTCTGTTAGAGTTTGTTCCTTCTGAATATATGGGCAAATTTACTTTTGCTTGCCGGTGTTCAGTATAGATTGATCGTGAAGGATGGTGTGTCATTGAGACCGTTGCGCATTATAGTTAGTGAGTTGCTCTAACAGTGATAGCTAGTGTCTGGAGTAAGCAGAAAAGGAATTTTCGGATGCAGAAGCTCTTTTGATGGAGGAGCTTATAGGTCCTGAGGCCAACTGTAATAGTGTTCTGTTGGAATAAAACCACATTTTGCCTTCCTGGGCAGCATGACACTCCTATACAATCTGAGGTAAGCTGCCTCACAGTCAAGGTGACTTTGTTGAGATGCCATGTTTCTAGTATTACAATGTGACAGAGTGCATATGTTGATTTAAATGACATATCCACTTTGCATTGAAACCCTTGTAAACAATTGCTCAATGTTTTAAGTTACTTTATGACTAATATTTATCAAGCCTTGCTCCAAACATCAATATACTTCATGCCATTTAGAAGTTTAGACTGTTAGTTTAACAGCTTTTGACATTGTGTCCACCCTAGGACATTTAAAGTATTTAAAGGTTTCTAAGCGTCGTCTCCCAGTATCTCTCCTGTGTCTAGGCCCTATGCTCTTCCTCACATCTGCTCTCCACCTTCCTCTTTCTTTCATGGTTTTCCTTTACTGAGTCACCATTTTCTGCTACTGGCATGCAACAAAGTATATCAATTACACAGCAAATCTCAGACAAGTCTGTCTGCATCTTCAGTTCTCTGTCCAATAGCTAGATTGTCAATCAAAGCAGTCCAGTTTATTTGCTGGGTCAAAATCCTGGAACACTCTCCCTAGCAACACTGCGGGTGTACCTACATTACATGGACTGCAGCAGTTCAAGGCAGCAGCTCACCACTACCTCCTCAAGGTCAATAAGGGTTTGGCAATAAATGCTGGCCTAGCCAGTAACGCCCAAATCCCATGAATGAATTAAAAAAAGTACTCTGAATAGTGCACACACTTAATAACTAACTTGCCAAGACTTATAATTTAGTGTTTCCCCACCTATTATTGTTAAGATCAAGCTTCTTCTAGTCATTCAACTGCCTTCTTACTCTGCTGCTCAAATGGCCTTAGTTTTGTTCATGCCTTGGGTCATGCTCAGCCATGTCACCAATGCTTGTGGCATGTGCAGCAGTAAATAAAGAAATCGTTTGCATTTATAATAACTCTTTTCATGACCCTGAGACATTCTAGAGTGCTTCATAGCCAATAAAATATACTGATTAATGTATTTCAATTCATTCATCATTTATAAGCTATTCAGACTAGCTTAGATGGAATGTTTAGTTGTGGTTGATTTTATCTAGTTTGCCTCTCATCAGAGCTGAGAATGCAGGCAAGGCAGCTAAACAAATCATTCAAAATTTTAGCTCCTGAAGAGTTCCATGTGGTCCAAGATACAAGTTGACCACTTAGGTTTTGGAATTTATTACATTTCCAATGAATCTCAATTTTGTAGTTGTCTCTTGTAAGGAAAGTTGTTTAATTTTTATTCTAGTGTTTAGCAAGGACTTTGTATAAATTTGAACTGTGGCCAGGCAAAAACCATTGCTACGATCCAGTGAATATTCAGCAATATAGTTGATGTATGGTGCATAGTCTCCACCAAACAGATAATTCCAATTCATTCTTAAGGGACACAATGATTTGGAAAGAATTACTGAACTGTAAATAATGACTTCTTCCCTGGAACTGATCAGCACTTTTTGTTATAAACATTGTGGTGCTAAAGATCTGTATTTTCTATTGGAAGCATTTTGCAGTGCTGATAAAAAGAGAAAGCAAAAAGAAAATGATGGGTGCGATTATTGCAGCCATTCCGCACGCAATGTGTGCATGTGCACGTGTCTACGTGCACCCTAATGAGAGTGACCCGATAACTGCAAGCAAACAAAACCAGTGAGCTGCAGAATTGGCGCCAAACTGACTCAGCGTCTATACAAACATGCCCATTGCCTGCTGAGGTTAATCTCTTGCTGATGTGGTAAGCACAGTCACGAAAGTACAAACTGAAACCCCTGTCAATGATGATCATCCCGTTTGCTGTATTTTGTTTTCCTGAACTTGATCTGAAAGAGTTAATTGATTTTGTTGCTTTACCTTGTCGCTGCTAATGAACCTGATATTTTAATGACAAATATGCAATACAGAAATATGCAATGTAGAACAAGCCATTCAATAACCACTGGTGTAGGTGTTTCCCCTCTGAAGATGGTTCTTAGCAGCTGTGTTCCCAACGCCTTGGTATGCTGGAGTTACTGCATTGTTCAGTCAATTTACTGAAAGCTTTTCTGTTTTTCCAGATGATTTACAAGACCTTCACTTTTTCAGGAACAAGCACCAGAACCTTTGCAAAAGTTTCATCAGTGTGCTCCTGGTGCGTGGTGAAATGATAGAGCTTTAAAGATTTAATGTGATAGATTTTGTTTTGATTCATTCTCGGGGTGTGGTTGTCCCTGGCAAGTCCGTCAATTATTGTCTATGGCTGTCTTGCTAACTCAGCGGCTTGCTTGTTCATTTCAGAGAATAGTTAAAAGTCAACCACATATCTGACATTGGAACCGCATATCGACTGGACCTGGTAAGGACAGATGGTGTCCTTCCCTAAAGAACTTTAAAGAACCAGTTGAACTTTTGTGACAATCCAACACCATAGTGGTTTACTTTATCAGCTTTTCATTTCTGGATTTTTTTTAAAAAATACTGAATTCAAATTCTCCAACTGCTGTGGTGGGATATAAACTCATGTTCTCTTGGTCCAGGCCTTTGGATTGCTAGTCCAGTGACATATCTTTATCTTAGTGTAGTGTTATCTTATGTTGTGACAAAGTGCATCGGATTCCCACCGTAGTTTATTTAAAAAATAAATTTAGAGGTAATTTCCCACGCAGGTAAAAATGGATGATATTCTTTATCCTGCTTCAGTTCCACATTGCTTTACCATGTTGAATTGAATTGCAAAGAAAGCATGCACTTGAGTATTTTTCTCACCTCTGCTCTCATAATCTAAATGTACTATCTTATAAAAGACTGCTAAAGTAAGGATTGGTTGTTTAGTTGCTGCATGTTTGGAGAGACTTCGGTTCAACATTAATATTTTAAAAGCGCTTTTGAGATACACACTGTACAATTTCCTTTGTTTTCTTTGCTTGTCTCTATTCAGCCTTATTATCTTTATACATCAAATGCATAAACTTTGGAAAAAGAAGTTACCCTACAGGTTTGACTTCACTTTCCCATTACACTAGTAGAATCCAATTAAAGGTAGAAATCTTGTTTATTTTTATTCTTTCATGGGATATGAGCATTGCTGGCAAGGCCAGTATTTGTTGCCCATGCCCTTGAAAAAGTGATGGTGTGCTGTCACCTTGAATTGCTGCAGTCCATTTGGTGGATGTATGCCCACAATGCTGTTAGGAAGGAAGCTCCAAAATTTTGAATCATCGACACTGAAGGAATGGTGATATGGTTCCAAGTCAAGATGGTGTGTGGCTTAGAGGGGTCTTGCATTGTGGCTTGCAGGTGGTCATATTCCCATGCATCTGCTGCACTTGCCCTTCAAGGTAGTAGAGGTTGCAGGTTTGGAAGGTGCTTTCAAAAGAGGCTTAGCGAGTTGCTGCAGTGCATCTTTTGTCAGTATGGAGTGCTGATCAAGCAGATTGCTTTGTCCAGGATGGTATGGCGCTCCTTCAGTGTTATTGGAACATTCATCCAGGCAAATGGAGAGTATGCCATCACGCTCCTGACTCGTGCCTTGTAGGTGGTGAACGTGGGGAGTTAGGAGGTAGGTTACTTGCCCCTGACCTCTTGTAGCCACAGTACTTATATGGCTGGTCCAGTCAAATTTCTAGTCAGTGTCAACATCTAGGATGTTGATTGTGGGGGATTCAGCATTAGTAATGCTGTTGAATGTCATGGGGAGATGGTTAGATTCTCTCGCTGGCAATGGTCATTGCCTGCCACTTGTGTGGCATGAATATCACTTGCCATTTATCAGCCCAATCCTGAATCATGTCCAGGTCTTGTTGAATATGGACAGCTTCAATATCCGAGGAGTCACAAATGGTACTGAACACTGCAATCACCAGCAAATACCCCCACTTCTGACCACATGATGGAGGTAAGGTTATTGATGAAGCAGCTGAAGATGGTTGGACCCAGGACACTAGCCTGACGAACTCCAGCAGGAATGTATCGGGACAAAGTTGAGTGAACTCCAACAACTACAACCATCTACCTTTGTGCCAGATATGACTCAAACCAGTGGATTGTTTTCCCTCTGACTCCAATTGACTTGAATTTTACTGGGCACCTTGATGCCACAGTCAGTTAAATGCTGCCTTGATGTTAAGGGCAGTCACTCTCACTTCACCTCTTGAGTTCAGTTCTTTTGTCTATGTTTGTACTAAGGTTGTAATGAGCTAAGGAGCAGAGCGTCCCATCCGAATACAAGTTGTGTGTTGGGGTGCAGATTATTATTGTGTAACTGTCACTTGATAGCAATGTCAGCAACACTTTTTCTATCACTTTGCTGATGATTGAGAGTAGACTAATGGGATAATTGACTGGATGGGATTTGTCCAAATTTTTATGGACAGGATGTATCTGGGCAATTATCCGCATTGCTGGGTAGGTTCCAGTGCCATGCTGGAACAGCTTGTCTACGGTTGCGGCTAGTTCTGGAGCACAAGTCTTCAGTATTAATGCCAGGATGTTGTCAGGGCCCATAGCCTTTGTTGTATCCAGTGCCTTCAGCTTCCTGATATCGCAAGGAGTGAATCTTGAGAATGAGTTTTCAAACCTAGCAGTCCATCAGCAATAAGCTGATGCTTTCAAGCTGAATTCATCTTTGCTTCAAAAGTGTCACCCATTGATTTGCCCTCCCTCACTGCCTGCTCATTTAGCTCTTGGTCCCAAAGTCCCGTATGAACATACGAAATAGGAGCAGAAGTCAGCCATTCGGTCTCTTGAGCCTGCTGTGCCATTCATTAAGCTCATGGCTGATCTGTTTGTGTTTTGAATTCCACATTCTCCTCTACCCCTGATAACCTTTGATTCTTGTTAGCAAGGGAATTAATTTACCTCTGCCTTTTAAAATATTTAGTGATCCTGCCTCTACTGCCTTTTAAGACAGAGATCCAAAGTTGCACAACCCTCTGAGAAAAACATTTCTCCTCATCTCCATCCTAAAAGGGCGACCCCTAATTTTAGAACAGTGCTCCCTAGTTCTGGACTCACCTACAAGAGGAAAAATCCTTTCCACATTCACCTTGTCAATATCGTTCAGGATCTTATATACTTAAAAAGCACTGAAGCTGTTGCTGTTCCCACTTGTGTAAGATGTAACTTCCCACTTCAAGATCAGTTTATATAACACCACTATTGAAATTATAGACAAAAGTTTAAAAATACACTTAACATACAGTAGAGACATGTACAACTCATAAGCTCACTGCTTAGGTTCAAAAATAAGGAATGCCATATGATCCAGGGAATTAGTAGTCACAGTGTAACTGCACTCCAGCAAAAATTAAACGCTGTTATAATGGAGGTAAATGTAGCAGCCAGTTTATGCACAGCATGATCCCTGAACTGTAAACTTTGGTGATGATGCAAGGATGAATATTGGCCAAGTCACTCGGACAATTCAGTCTTTGAATGGTGAAATGGGTTGCATTGCATCTTGGGTCTTGGTTCAATGTTTCTGGAGCGAGATTTTCCCCCTTCTGCTCTGGCAGTGAGATCCCTATTATGCAAATACCTGCATTCTTCAGGTTGGTGACAGCAAGTTTTCTCTAAGGCGAAGGCACCACCAACAGCCCTTCCACCAACTTTAATGAGCCCTCACCCAACTATATGGGACCTGAGTCTCATAGGGTTCAGAGTGGCGGGTGAAATTCCTGCCTCGATGTTACTCTGGCAGTGCAATGAACCCATAGCAAAATTGAGCACTACACCTCTGGCAATGAAGTTTAGAATGAAGCATCAAACTTAGTCTGTGCTTGCATCTTGCAGTGAATTTTGAAACCATGATCTTGTGAATCCAAGAGGAAATAACATTACCAGTTGACTAAACCGATCAGATGAATATAAATCTGGCTTGTCAATCCACTGGGATCCCCTTTGAACTTCAGTTTGAAAATCTGTGCTTCAGAATTACTTGAGTAGTATCTCAGTCATGCCATGAGACAAACGTAGGTAGTATTGGATTATTGCAGGATGTTTTTATTCAATTCTTTATGCAACATAATTAGCATTTCTAATTTTTCTTCTGGACAATAAATGTCCTGCTAATGTTGCTTTATTGTCTTTTTGTAAAGTAATTGTAATTTAATTTAATGTAAACTTTACATTTAATGTAAAGTCACCAGGGAAAATTTCAAGCTGTAATGATGTAAATAAGTATAGGCACAAACCAGAATGGGGAGCTTATGGGGAGGCAGTGGGGAGGTCAAGGCAGTTGGAAAGAGGAGCAGCAGAGATACAGAGAGGTTTGGATAGACAATCAGGTAATCAATGTCATCAGGGTGTATCTATTGTAACATGCTTCCAGTTCTCTTCTACTTAGCACTTGCACATATAGGATTACCCAGTGAAAAGAACAGTGTTCAGAATCTAAAATAAAAGCAAATAAACAACAGCATATGGAAGAGGAAGATTAGGCTATTGTTCTGGTGCAATACATGTTATCTTTTGAAACAATGATCAACTTGTATATTTCCAGCATTATTTTGTTATTAATTATATCACTATTTACCAAAGGACAATAGATCAAATCGTTACCCATCATATGCAGTTTACACTTCCCATGACTCTCAGAAGCCCAAAATATTTGATTGAAATGGAAAGAACCTTCCTAATTTAGTGTTCCTATTACATAGAAGTGCAAAAGTAACTAATCTTATGTTTTTTCAATTTATTTGTTGTCTTTTGGTCAATTAAGCAAGAGACAGTAATGAAATAAAAAGAGAAGATGCTAGAAAAACCCAACAGATCTGGCAGCAACTGTGGAGAGGGAAAATGAGTTCACATTTTGAGTCAATATGACTCCTAAGAGTTTTTCCAGCATTTTCTCTCTTTATTTCAGGGGCTGAATCTTCTAGTCGGCATGTAGGGGTGGGCCTGACACGTGAATGACGTGTGATGATGGCGGGCATGTGTCCCGACGTCATCACCGTCATCTTGATATTTTGTTTGGCAGGCCCGTGCCAGAGGTGGCTGCGCGTGCGCCAAAATGTCAACGGCCTATTAAGGCCATCCATGGATAGGATGAGGTTTCCTGAAGCTTTTATAAAATAAATATATAAATTTTCCCACCTTTACAAACATGTCCCACATAAGGGAACATGTTTGAATAAATTTTTTAATCTATTTATTAATTCTGATAACCATTCAATCTCCCTAAGGCAACGCCGTGCCTCAGGGAGATTACTGTGCTCTTTCACGTGCATGCACGAGAGAGCGCAGGCCCCGACTCTCCCTCCCACCTGCACTGTTAGTGCTGAGAGCCACTGGCCATGCTTTACACTGAGCGGGCCTTATTTGGCCTGCCTGCATAAAATGGCGGTGCGCAGCCGATTGAGGGCCGCAATCGGCTCCCTGCCTGCCATAGGGAAAATCCAGGCCCAGATTTCCAACATCCAGTGTTTTGCTTATATATAAGACGACAATTATGACTTTGTGCCCACAGTACCCATTATGCAAAGCATGAGTCATAAGTAAGATGCAGTATTTGTGGATTAGAATTTATCTGCACAAAAAAAGTGTGGTTTTCTTTTCCCCAAAGTGTGGTTGTTTATATCAGATGTATAGTATGGGTCACCAACCTGAAATCTGAATTTAACGCATTGGTTTTGTTCTGCCTGAATAGAGTTTGTAAAAATATTACTGTTAAATGTAGAAGATTTACATTCCCTGCTGCGAAGGGAAGAATGAAACCATTGTTTTTTTGTAAAATGTTAATGAAATAACCCATGATCCGTTATCTGAACTTTTAACGCATTTCCTTGGTCAGCAAGTATTTTAATTAAAGTTAGTAGCTAAGTATAATTGTAGCAGTTGCCACTATTAAAATCTTTTTTGAATCATGTATTTTGGATATTAAATTTTGTGAGGTACAGTCCTCATCTTGGAACCTGAGACCCAGGAAGTACAGTAAAGATTTTCGAGGAGATGAAAAATACCTTTTTATAAGTCTAGACCTCAAGACCTGATTTGCAGAAGTATTAATCTAAGGTAGTATATTTTAGATGTCAAAGTAAAGAAATCTAAAGTGTATCCTCACAAAAGGATGTGGTAGGGAGAGGAAGGAAATTCAAAACAACAGAACTAAGTAAGAGCAAAACTCTGCAAGCTTTGATGAGATTGGCCGCACCATCCTCTTCCAATGTCTCTCTTCTGTTGTCCAACTGAATGGGACTGCCATCACCTCATAGCCAGAGAATCTCCTACGATGGCCTCTCTTCCCATCCCTGCACCACTACCTCTGCATTTCCCCAAGTATCTTATTTTTGACCTTCTCCAATTGCTCATCTACCCTCTCCTATTGCTCATCTACATGCCACCCTTAGCAACATCATCTGATGATGATGTGATGTGATTCCATACGTACACTGATGACACCCGGTTCCACTACCTCCTTCCAGCCTTTCACTTTTCAGACAGTTGCTACTGGATGAGCTATAATTTGCTCCAGTTAAATATTGGGGAAGAGTGAAGCCATCATCTTCACCCAAAGACTTTGTTCCCACATCACCAATTCTGCCTCCCAGCCTGGCCACTGCCTCAAACTGTATCAGACAGTTTGCGACCTCGGTATCCTACCTGACCCCGAAGGGAGCTCCTGACCCCATATCATCTTTATCACAAGACTGTCTACTTCCACCGTCATAGTATCGCCATCTTTGCCCCCTGCCTTGTCTTATCTGCTCCTGATGCACTCATCCATGTTTTTGTTACCCCCTCAAATGTTCTAATGCTATGCTGGCTGGCTTCTAACCTTCCAATCTCCATTAAATTTGAGCTCATCCAAAACTCTGCTAGCTGTATCCCAACTGGTGCCATGTCCTTTTTCATCTATCACACTTGTGCTCGCTGATCTACATTGAGGCAGTAGTGGACCAGGAAAATAAATCTCATGCTCAAGTTCAAATTCCTTCACAGCCTCAACCTTCCCTATTTCTCTAATCTTCTCTGAGTTATAACCCAGTGAGAAGTTTGCAGTCCTCCAATTCTGGTCTTGTGCATCCTTCACTCCTTTGCCCACCGTTGGTAACTGTGGAATCGGCCACCTTCAGCTTTTTTTGTTACCCCTCTTAAGGACACTAGCCAAAGGTAGAGACAATTTTTGTATAATTAGTCTTGTGTGAGGTGCATTGGGATATTTTACTGCACTAAAGGCACTATATGAATGCAAGTTATTGTTATTGAGAAAATTTAAGTCCCAGGAATGGATCAGGCAGGCACAAGAAGCACTTTTCCCCCCTCTGGTTTAACGATATCTGAACTAATGAATTGTGTACAAGAATTTTATGCTTGGAGTAATTCAGGCAAATGTTCTTTGATCCAATGTCATACTCTAAAGATGATTTATGTTGCAACTAGCAGGTTTGAAATGTTACACAATACTGAAATTGAAGTACCTTTTGCTTAGTACAGTTGAAAATAGCATCTGTTTCACATTTTTTTTGTGCTAAGCATATGTGTTTTGCTTTTTTTTTGCTCTGGGTGAAAGATATAGTAGTTGTCTTATATGATTGGGATGGGAAATGGCTTTGTAAATGCTTTTTGAATAGACTTGGCTTAAATCCAGGTGACACAAGTACTTGTATTGAAAAGTTATCCGGTGTTATGTTAGTCGTTAAAAATTGCACCTATTGTTTTATTTTTACACAATTGACAGCATGAGATGAAATTTGGTAACATTTTAACAAAATTGTCTTATGTCGGAAGTTTAAAGTCAAGGAATTCAATAAATATTAAGAAACTGAAATTCACACCTGTTTCCTTTCGCTATATAAACATAACTGCTAAACTTACTGAATCACTGGGAGAGTAGGACATGAGTTGCCAGATTTAGTGTTGTGATACTGTAGCCTTTCTGACAGTGACCAAAGGCCAAATCAATGAGGTGCTATTTGTGGCTGATGGCTGCTATAAACTGAGCATTTAGCAAAACTCCCTTTGTAGAATGATTAAACCTCATACTTAAGTTTAAGTAAATCTTTGCAGGAAATAATTTTGATTGTGCATTATGCAAATGGTAGTTAGAAATGCTGCAAAGTCTATTGTTCCATATTATGTTTAGAGTAAATTTTGTTCGGTCAAATATATCAGTTGACTAATTTTGTAAAAACTAAAGTGTGCGAGAGGCTTTCTGTAGCAATGTCCAGATTTTTATTTCAGTTATAGACTTGCTGTTTTGTGGTTGGGGTTGGAACGTCTTTCAGTTGAACACTGTGGCAAATGATGTACCCTCATTTTGTGGTTAATGACTGTCAGCAACCAGCATATTTTTCACAACAGGAAGTAACCTCTTCAGTATTTATGCCATTAACGGAATTAATCTTAGCACTGTTGAGGCCTGTTATCCATTTTTGCTTGAATGCCTTTATCGTTACTCTTACTGGTGACAATTGATACGCAATCATACTGGTGTCATGATCAGTTTATAGCTAACAAAAATGGATTTCCACCTGTGTTAAATTGTAATCTTGTAACAGTAACCAGAAACAGTATTAAAAGGGGCTAAAAAACATGAGTGGTCTTAATCACAAGGTTAAGATCATTTATGAGTAACTATTTTCTGCTCGGTAAAGGCAGACATTAGTCTGTTGCACATTTCGCCTTTTAGAAGTAGTTTGTTCAAATTGTTCAGTTTCATACTTCAGTTGTAGATAGGCTTTGAGAAGTCTCCTTTTTTAAGTGGCAAGGGCTATTTTATTCCTATTGTCAAATATCGCAATTAGTCTGTGAATGGCTGTTGATCTAATGTGATTGAGGGGTTTAGTTGTATTGAATGATTGCTAATAATTGTACATTATGTAGTTCCACTGACAATTCCTCCAATATTAAAGCAGCCCATGTCCACATGTGGCATAGCTTGGACTTTAGGCTTGGATTCATCACTGAAGAGTAACATTTTCACTATTCAGGTGCTGTGCATGACTGTCTCATAGTACTATTGAAATATGCAGCAGAAGAAGGAGCCGTTCGAGTCCATTGGGTTGTTGCCAGCTGAGAAACAGATACGCGGCCTAATCCCACTTTCCAGCTGTTGGTCTGTAGACTTGTAGGTTATGGCATTTCAGGTATATATCCAAGTACTTTTAAAAGTCTGAAGACTTCTGCCTCTACCACCCTTTCCAGGAAGTGAGTTCCAGAACCCACAACCCCTGAACTGAAAAAAAAATCTACTCCACACTCCTCCAATCGTTCTACTAATTACTTTAAATCTATGTCCCCTGGCTATTGACCTCTCTGCTAAGGGAAATAGATCTTGCCTAACCAGCCTATCTAGGTCCCTCATAATTTTATATACCCCAATTAAATCTCCCCTCAGCCATGTCTGTTCCAAAGAAAGCAACCTCAGCTTATCCAATCTTTCCTCATAGCTGATGTTCTCTATTCCTGGCAACATGCTGTACATCTCTTCTCACCTTTCTAGTATGATCACATCTACTAGTTTCTTGTCCTCCTCTTTCCCCAGTGCTGGACAAGACAAACACATCCCATGTCTTACTCTTATTCAGCCCAAACTTTGCTTGAATTTAGTGGACCAGGCTTTTTAATATGGAACAGTCACATCACTGGTTCCCAATGGCCTTAGTCCCAGGAATCAGGAAACAAATCATTTAAAACTTTGTCTAATTGTTGATCTCTGCCCTCAGGCCTGAAAATTCATTTGGTCCTGGCATTTTCACCTTGGCTCACCTAAATGAGTATGTTGGGTTTTGTAGATGCAGACCCTGCTTCGATCCTCTGTGGAAATCCTGGAAATATCGCCAATAAAGGCCAATGACAATTGAATTTCTTCAAGTCAAATGAAATGTGATTTATTAAAGCCCTGAGATATTCCTTAAGACAGAGTTGATACAGAAAGAAAATTGTTATCTTTGGTTTTACATTTGGTCTATAGTTAGCAACTCTTCAGACAGTATTGAGCCCATAAGTTTTATTTTGGGAAAAAATAATTCTGGGAATAAGCTTTTATTTCTTCATTTTCCCCCACTTTAATTCTAGATGCTTACTGTAAGCCTGAATCATTATCAGCTGCTTCCCTGTCATGAACTTAGAAGTTTTGTAATGGTGACTAGCTAGCTAATGGGTTTGACAACTGGTTAGTTATTAAATGTTGGAACTCATTGCCACACCACTGCCATCAGCTGATAGTGTGACTGGGCAAGTGGTTAATGTGTGTTCAATCTATTCTTCATTGCAATCTTCCCATTCGCAATGTAAAAAGTAATATTTGTGACTTTATTGAATAGTGTACTATAACTGCATTTGATTACCAACAGAATACACCTTAGATTTGCAAATTCAATTATTTGTTTTATATTCTTGGGCAAATGAGACTGTTATTAAAGGGAATTGCCTCACCCATGTTACCCCTGTTACTAATAAATGCATGTGCACACATATGCTGTAGCTGTTCTATAGCAAAGATATCACCAATATTTTAACCACTTCCCCCCACCCCACCACTACCCTTGAATTTATCCTCCCTACTCATCTTGAAGGCCATGACTCTGATTGTATGATTCCAAAAGTGCTGGTATGTTAGGATACCTTTTGCGCTCCTAAGCTAAGGCAGTGAATTCTTGCAATCCAGAATAAGACTCCCTTTTTTTTTTAAACTAGTGCCCTCACGCGCAAAGCCCCATGTATCTGAGGCCATGCTTAACGTATGCTGCAGGTAAAATCTGCTAACTCAACCCATCAAGGTTATTTGTTGTTTTGTGTCACTTTGTTCATTCCTGGGCAGTGGCTTTTTTCAGGAATTTTTGCTGTCATAGTACAGATCTGTGCCCTAGATATTTGATTAGAGGTCCGGTCTTCCATTGTCGATCCTTCTGTAAAAATCATCCTTGCCGTGGTAGAAACACAAAACTACATTCCTTTACAATACTCCCATTTCAAATTGCCTTAATGCCCAGAAATAATGTTTGAGGAAGCATGGGTGCAGAGAGAAATCTACAAGTGCTGTTCTCGTAAGGTACTTTTCTCAGCAATTATGCTTCACTGGTTTTTGAAACCCTGCAGCCAAGCTTTTTTGTTGCCAGTTTTGTCATGAGATTTGCTAGTTTGACAACATTTCTGTTGAAATTTGAACCTTTGCCTTCTCTCGTAGCTAGTCATGGGGTCTTGAAGCTTAAAAATGAGACATTGCTGCCTAAAAGTGAAGCAGTACAATGCTCTTTTCAGAAAGCAGTGAGATTTGATTATTAATTCACTAACCCTGCACTTTGCCAGGTGTCAGAACCTACAGGTATGATTTCACAGTTTGAGTGGTGAGTTTAAGGCTGGAACTGCCTGCTCTAAATTGCTGCCTTTTACCCCCCCAATGTCAAATTTTTCCCCATTGGTAGAAAAGTTAATTTGAAACATGTTAAAATCTCCTGAGCCATCTGCATAGCAGTGGGGGTTTCCTTAGTGAATCAAGAAAGCTTTTGCCTCCCTCCTTGTGTGAAACTTCTGGCCTCCATATGATTGCACAATTGAGGCTGGAAAATTCTTGGCTTCAGCCCAGATTCTATTGTTATGTGGCTGTGCCACTGTGTTGCCTATTGAAAGCCCAATTTTACTTCTATTTCCAAATTGTAGCATTGCTGCTTTCTCAGTATTGGTGGTGGGAGAATTACATCAAGGTTGGCAGCAAAATCAGCCCAAAAACCACAAGTCTCTCTTCCCCCACCCCTCCCACCATCGCCAGTGAAGTGAGAACCTTGTCTTATCCCTGCTGTACATTCTCTCTGTGATTACATAATGGTGAACTAATTCTACGACTGTGCGGTAGAGTTTTTCCCAGAATCCTGCCTCATAAGTGAAACAGATGTTTCTTTGAAAAACAGCAATAATTTGTTAAATAATGCATTAGAAACCTTGGGATTAAACCATTGGTCAGCAGTCTAGAGGTTAACAAAACTGCAAATGTGTGCTGGATTTTAACATGTTGAATCTAATAAAAAGCCCATTCCCTCCCCCTCTCTCCCAACATTACATAAATGTTCCCGTGATGTCATGCAAAACAGCATGTGCATCCAGGCCATTTAGCAAAAAGGTGGTAGCCTGAACTGGATACCTCCAGAGCACTGTGGCTTGTGGTTTTGAAATATCTCTTGCTGCTGATTAAACTTTCTGCAACACTTGAATTCTCCTGAGGGAATAATGAATAACAACTGAAATTATAAGTTCTTTTGTATCATAACCTTTCATAGCCTGAAGTTGAATGTGGAGTGTTTTGTTCACATGCTGCATCCCTGAAAGGTTGATTTTGATTAGTTTTGTGCTTTTGGTCAGGTTTGAAAGCATAATTAACAGGACGGTAGAATAGGCAAGAGGTTGGAGCTAAACTTGGCAGTTAGCCTACTAAAGATGGTAATACTGTATTACAATTACTTATAGTGCAGAAATTGAAAGGAGTGGAATAATATCTGTAAGCTGAAGGAATGGGGAGAGGAAAAGAAGTGTGGGAACTTAAGTAAATGGAGTGTGCTCATGTGAATGGCATAAAAATGATCATGTGTTACAGAGCTGGCAGATGTAGCTGCTTGCTGAGTATTTAACCCTTTGACAACTCTGTTACTCAGATTCTAATTTATTATATAGAGTTACTTTTCAGTACTTTTCTTTATTTAATTTGAACTGCATGTCACTACTGTAAATGGATCAACATGACCAGGCTTTATACAGATACTTGGAAGACCATGAGAGTTCCAAGATTAGTCTCCAAAGAGTAAGCACTTGGACCAGAAGGCAACTGGGGTCACATCCTACTGCAGGTGACATCTTGATGCACAGCAACAGCACGGTAAAGATTGCATGGGATTGTACTATACAAAGGTTGCCACATTGTAAAGTGACACACAAAATGAGAGGTGGAGGGACAAGGGCAAAAAAGACGCATGAAAAATGGTGCTTAAATCAACTGTCAAAATCTGGACTCCAGGTTCCCAAATTACAGATGTAAGCTGAAACCAGGTTACTTTTTAAACCATTATGAGAAGTTGGCTGGATAAACTGCCATCTACATATCAAGATATACAGACTTCCGTTTCCAGTCGTAATACCAATAAGTGATGAAAAGGAAAAAAAATGGTTACCGTTGGCATTATGATTGGAAATCTTAAACCATAGTATTGTTACACGTTTGGGATAAATTTGTGTTTTGCTTCCATCAGACCATAGTCCAGAAAATTGTGAATACGTGCAGAAACACAGCTTGAATTTTGACCGTACATTTTCATCTTTAAAAGCCCTTTGTATATATGAAGCAAGAATGAATGCTAGAAATATCTAGATTGGCCAGCCTATCATATTGTTCACAATCTTTTAACGTCTTCATCAATAATCTGTTACATCATCCTGCAGTTGTCTTTAAACAGTTTCCAAGGCATTCATTTCATTAAATTCCTCTGTGGAATTAGAGAAAGTTATTTACTTCTCCCATTCCTTTTTTTTTCTAACCTAAACTAAAATGCCTGCTTATTTTGCAGCTTTTGGATCTGATGAAGTTTGGACTTAATGCACTGGTTTTCACTTTCACTTTTATGATTGCTATCAGTTTTAACATGTGATATTTGTAAATATGAATCCTGTCAGGGAAGACATGAAATACTCTGCTTTATTGTGGTAGGCTATGATTAGCATTAATTTTTGCGGTTGTGTTTACCAAAGTTAAGGTCTTTTTCTTCCAGTTGAATGGGCATGCGGTGGTAAAAATCTCGCAAAGTGATGTCCACCCAAGGAATCAATGCAAGTACAATAACTTCCAAAATTGCCCCCTATGGTTTGGGAAAGTGTTTATTAGAGGAGGTCAGAGGCTAGGAATTCTGTGGCAAGTAATTCTCCTCACTCCCCAAAGTGTGTCCACCATCATAGCACAAATCAGGAGAGAGGGAATACTCTCCACTTGCCTGGATGAAAGCAACAGTCAAGCTAGACACAATCCAGGACAAAGCAGCCCACTTGATCCCCTTTGAACTCCATTCATTGCCACCTTCAACGTTCAATTCCTCCATCACTGATACACCTGCAAGGTCCGCTCCAAGCCACATACCATGTTGACTTGGAACTATATTGCCATTTCTTCAATCATTGGTTCAAAATTCTTGAGCTCCCTTCTAACAGCACTGTGGGTGTACCCACACGAGATGTACTGCAGTGAGCCCCCATCTTGAGGCCAATTAAGAATGAGAAATGCAGTGAGAAAAAGGAGCTTACTGGCTAACTGAAAATGTACTTTTAATACTATGGACAGTCTTGCTTGGCTGCAATCTAGAATTCAATTTTACAAGGAATTACATCTTTTGTAGGGAAGAAATGAATGAGAGAATGTACAAATGCTACGTCTGCTTACGCTATGTAAAACTGCATCTTTTCCACAGCACTGACTCCCTTGATGAGCACTTTTGGGAACAGTAACTGGTTTTCTGTTCAGGGAAAGTACCTCCCACTGGATCTAAATCGTGCTGCAGACCATGATGTAAGCCATCACTTATTCTTGCTGCACTCCCACCACTGTTCCATTCAACTTTGGTTACCATAGTTTCAACGCAAACAAAGTCTGAAAACTGATTTTTCTTTTGCAACTAAGGAACAAAGAACTATTGCCAATATCACACACAGTCTTTCTCTGTACGATATTTAATAGTAATGATGGAAAGGGTTTATATTGACGGCGAGGAAGACAAAGACCCTAGTGTCTGTTTACCGACGAGAAGGTGGTGTAGTGGTAATGTCACTGGTAATCTAGAGGCCGAGATTCTGGGGACATGGTTCAAATCCCACCACGGCAGCTGGTAGAATTTAAATTCAATTAATTAGTAAATCTGTACTTTTTAAAAAAAAATCTAGTCTCATTAATGATGACCATGAAACTATCACAATTGTAATAAAAATCCATCTGGTTCACTGATGTCTTTTAGGGAAGGAAATTTACAATCCTTACCTGATCTGGTCTACATATGACTGTAGACCCACAGCAATGTGGCTGACTCTTAAGTGGCCTCTGAAATGGCCGAGCAAGGCACTCAGTTCAGGAAAGTCAAAAAGGCATCTACCTTGGCACTGGAAACGACAACAACACATGCAGCCATGTCAACCCTGTGAAGTCCTCCTTATTAACATCTGGTGTGCTAAAATTGGGAGAGCTGTCCCACAGCCTTGTCAAGCAACAGCCTGGCATGGTCATAATCACCGAATCATTCATACATTATAAATAATGTCCCAGGTGTATGATATGTCCAGTCCCACTGGCGGGATAGATCCACCAGAGGTGGCAGCATTGTGGTATACACCTGGGAGGGAATTACCCTGGGAGTCCTCAACTTTGAATCTGGACCCTGTGATGCCTCATGGCATCATGGTTAAGCATGGTCAAGGAAGCCCCCTGCTGATTACCACTTACTGCCTTCCCTCAGCTGATGAATCAATACTCCTGCATGATGAACACCACTTGGAAGAAGCTCTGAGAGCAGTAAAGGCACAGAATATACTCTGGATGGGGAACTTCAATGTTTATCATCAAGATTGGCTTGGTGGCACCACTGTTGACCAAGTAGGCCAAGTCCTGGAGGACAAAGCTGCTAGATTGGCTGTGCAACGGGTGGTGAGGGGACTAAGAGGAAAAAAGCTACTTGACCTCATCTTCACCAATCTACCCGTCACTGATGCATCTGTCCATGACAGTATGGGTAGGACGGCATGGTTCTTGTTGAGACAAAGTCCCAGATACCCTTCATCGTGTCTTGTGGCACCATGCTTAATGGGATAGATTCAGAACAGATCTAGTAATGCAAAACTGGACATCCATGAGTGCTGCCATCCATCAGCAGCAGCATTGTTCTCAATTGCAATCTGTAACCTCATGACCCAGCATATCCCTCACTCTACCATTACCATAGAGTTGAGGGACAAATCCTCATTCAGTGGAGAATGCAGGCGAACATGCTGGGAGCAATACCAGGCATGCCTAAAAATGAGGTGCCAACCTGGTAAAGCTACAACACAAGACTACTTGCAAATCAAACAGTGGAAGCAGCATGCAATAGAGCTAAGTGATCCCATAACCAACAGATTCCAATACCTGAGCAAGACATTCAGTTGTATCAAACCACTTCAACAACAACAACAACCGACAACATTCCAGCAGTAGTACCGAAAGTTTATGCTCCAGAACTAGGCACACCCTTAGCAAAGCTGATCCAGTACAGCTAAAGCACTAGCATCTACCTGGTGATATGAAAAATCGCCCAGGTATGTCCTGCCCACTGAAAGCAGGGCAAATCAAACCCAACCATTTTCTGCCCCATTAGAATACTCTCGATCGTCAGCGAAGTAATGGAATATGTCATCTACAGTGCTATCAAGTGGCACTAACCTGCTCACTGACATTCAGTTTGGGTTCAGCCAGGGCCACTTGGGTCCTGACCTTATTACAGCCTTGATCCAAACATGGACAAAAAGGCTGAAAGAGGTGAGGTGAGTGTGACTGCCCTTGACTTTAGTTTTACTAGGGCTTCTTGATGCCACACTTGACGTCAGTGGGAATCGGGGAGAGAACTGATGATTGCACAATGTTCAGCACCACTTGTGACTCCCCAGACACTGAAGCAGTCTGTGTCCCTATTCATTCAAGACCTGGACAATGTTCAGGCTTGGGCTGGTAATTGGCAACAAATATTCGTGCCACACAAGTGCCTGGCAGTGACTAAATCCAACAAGAGAGAATCTAAACATCTTCCCTTGGCGCTCAATGGCAATACTATTGCTGAATCCCCCACTATCAATATCCTGACAGTTATCATTGATCAGAAACTGAATATGACCAGCCATATTCTGGAACAGTCCCAGCAGATTGGAGAGTGGCAAATGTAACCCCACTATTTAAAAAAGGAGGAAGGGAGAAAATAGCGAATTTCATACTGGTTAGCCTAACATCAGTAGTAGGAAAAATGCTAGATTCTGTTATAAAGGATGTGATAACAGGACACTTAGAAAATATCAACAGGATTTGATAAAGTAAACATGGACTTATGAAAGGGAAATCATGTTTAACAAATATACTGGAGCTCTTGGAGGATGTAACTAGCAGGATAGATGAGGAAGAACCAGTGGATTTTCAGAAAGTTTTTCATAAAGTCCCACATAAAAGGTTAATGTACAAAATTAAAGCACATGGGATTGGAGGTAATATATTCGCACGGATTGAGAATTGGCTAGCAGACAGGAAACAGAGTAGGAATAAATGGGTCTTTTTTGGAATAGCAGGCGGTGACTAGTGGGTTACAGCAGGGATCAGTGCTTGGGCCCCAGCTGTTCACAATATATGTCAAATGATTTGGATGAGGGAACCAAATGTAATATTTCCAAGTTGGCTGATGAAACAAAACTAGGTGGGACTGAGTGGTGAGGAGGATATTAGGCTTCAAGCTATTTAGACAAGTTGAGTGAGTGGGCAAATACATGGCAGATGCAGTTTAACATGGATAAGTGTGAACTTATCCACTTTGGCAGGTAAAAACAGAATGGCAGGGTATTATTTAAATGGTGACAGATTGGGAAATATTGATGTACAAAGGGACCTGAGTCCTTGTACACCAATCACTGAAAGCAAGCATGCAGGTGCAGCAAGCAGTTAAGAAGGCAAATGGTATGTTGGCCTTCATTGCGAGAGAACATGCGTAAAGGAGCAAGAATATCTTACTGCAGCTGTATAGGGCCTTGGTGAGACCACACCTGGAGTATTGTGTGCAGTTTAGTCTCCTTACCTAAGAAAGGATATACTTGGTATAGAGGGACTGCAGCCAAGATTCACCAGACTGATTCCTATGATGCAGGATTGCCGTATGAGCAGAGATTGGGCCGACTAGGCCTGTATTCACTGGAATTTAGAAGAATGAGAGGGGGTCTCATTGAAACGTATAAAATTCTGACAGGGCTGGGCAGACTGGTTGCAGTGTTTCCTCTGGCTGGGGGGGCAAGAATAAAGAGTCACAATCTCAGGATAAGGGGTAGGCCATTTAGGACTGAGATGAGGACTTCACTCAGGGTGTTGAACCTGTGGAATTCTCTACCACAGAAGGCTGTGGAGGCCAAGTCACTGAATGTATTTAAGAAGGAAATAGATTTCTAGACTCTAAAGGCATCAAGGGGTATGGGTGGAGAGTGGGATTATGGCACTGAGAGGATCAACCATGATCATATTGAATGGTGGAGCAGGCTACGAAGGGCTGAATGACTTACTCCTTCTATTTTCTATGTTTCTATTTTCTATATTTCTATATAAATACTGTGGCTACAAGAGTAGGTCCGAGGCTGGGAATTCTGCAGCGAGTAACTCGTCTGACTCCCTAAAATCTGTCCGCTGTCCACAACACACAAGTCAGGAGTGTGATGGAATACTCTCCATTTACTTGGGTGAGTGCAGCTCCAAAAACACTTGAAGCTCGACACCACCCAGGACAAAGCAGCCCACTTGATTGACACTCCATCCACTGTCTTCACCATTCATTCCCTCCACTGCTGATGCACAGTAGCTGCAATGTGAAACATTTTCAAAGTGCACTGCATCAACTCGCCTAGCCTCCTTTTACAGCACCTTCCAAGCTTGTAACCTGTACTGCCTAGGAGGACAAGGACAGCAGATGCACGGGAACACCACTGCCTGCATTTGGAACTATATTGCCATTCCTTCACTGTCAAAGGATCAAAATCCTGTAACTCCCTTCTAACAGCATTGTGGATAGAAACATAGAAACCAGGAGCAGGAGTAGGCCATTCAGCCCTTTGAGCCTGCTCCGCCATTAAATATGATCATGGCTGATTCTCTATCTCAACGCCATATTCACGCTTTCTCTCCATACCCCTTGATGCCCCTAATATCAAAAAAATCAATTTATTTCTTGAATATACTCAGTGAGCTGGCCTCCACAGCCTTCTGTGGCAGAAAATTCCACAGACTGTCCACCCTCTGAGTGAATAAATTTTTCCTCATCTTGGTCCTAAATGGCCTGTCCCATTGAGACTGTGGCCCTGGATCTAGACTCTCCAACCAGAAGAAAAATCCTCCCTGCATCTAGTCTGTCTAGCACTGTTAGAATTTTATACGTTTCAAGCAGATCCTTTTCATTCTTCTAAACTCTAGTGAATACAGGCCCAGTCGAACCAATCTCTCCTCGTATGACAGTCCTGCCGTCCCCGGCATCAGCCTAGTGAACCTTTGCTGCACTTTCTCTATGGTAAAAATATCCTTTCTTGGGTAGGGAGACCAAAACCACAATACTTCAGGTGTGATCTCACCAAGGCCTTGTAAAACTGCAATAAGACACCCCTACTTCTGAACTCAAATCCTCTTGCAATGAAGGCCAACATACCATTTGCCTTCCTAATTGCTTGCTGCACCTGCTTGTTTACTTTCATTGACTGGTGTGCAAGGGCACCCAGAACTCTTTGTACATCCACATTTCCCAAAATATCACCATTTAAATACTACTCTGCCTTTCTGTTTTTCACACCAAAGCATATAACTTCACATTTAGCCACATTATACTGCATCTGCCATGCGTTTGCCCACACATGCAACTTATCTAAATCACCCTGAAGCCTCCTTGCATCCTCCTCACAACTCTCAACCCCACCCAGTTTTGTGTCATCAGCAAACTTGGAAATATTGCATTTGGTTTCCTCATCCAAGTCATTTATGTATATCGTGAATAGCTGGGGCCCAAGCACTGATCCCTGCGGTACAACACTAGTCACCACCTTCTATCCAGAAAAAGATCCATTTATTCCCACCCTGTTTCCGGTCTGTCAACCAATTCTCAATCCACGCCAGTATGTTAACTCCAAAAATTTCTCAAGCACCATTTTTTTTTACTAACACTGATTTTCAATTCCTCCCTCTCGCTAGACCCTTGGTTCCCTTACATTTCTTGGAAATTACAAGTGTCCTCTTTTGTGAAGACAGAACCAAAATATGTGTTCAACTCTTCTGCCATATCTTTGTTCCCCATTATAATTTCCCCGTTTCTGACTGTAAGGGACCTACATTTGTCTTTGCTAATCTTTTTCTCTTCACATATTTATAGAAGCTTTTGCAGTCAGTTTTTATGTTCCTTGCAAGTTTACTCTCATACTCCATTTTCCCTTTTGATCAATCCTTTTGTCCACTTTTGCTGAATTCTAAACTGCTCCCAATCCTCAGGCTTGCTGCTTTTTCTGGTAATTTTATATGTTTCCTCTTTGGATCTAATACTGTCCCTAATTTCTTTTGTAATCCATGGTTGAGCCACCTTTTCTGTTTTATTTTTGCACTAGATAGGAATGAATAATTGTTGTAATTCATGCATACGTTACTTTAATATTAGCCATTGCTTATCCACCGTCAACCCTCTTCGCAAGGTTCCCAATCCATCATTGCCAACTCGCACTTCATACCCTCGTGGTTCCCTTTATTTAGGTTCAGAACCCTAGTTTCGGATTCAACTTCTTCACTCCATCTTAATGAACAATTCTATCATTTTACGGTCGATCTTCCCCAAGGGACCCCGCACAACTAGATTGTTAATTAATCCTTTCTCATTGCACAGTACCCAGTCCAGGATCAGCCGCTCTCTAGTTGGTTCGTCAACGTATTGGTCTAAAAAAACTATCATGTACACACTCCAGGAAATCCTCCTCCACAATATTATTGCTAATTTGGTTTGTCCAATCTATATGTAGATTAAAGTCACCCGTGATTACAGTTGTACCGTTATTGCATGTGACTCTAATTTCCTGTTTAATGCCTTCCCTTACATCACTGTTACTGTGCGGGGGCCTATAGACAACCCCCACTAACGTTTTCTGCTCCTTGGTGTTTCTTATCTCTACCCAAACAGATTCCGCATCATGATTTTTTGAGCCAATATCCTTCCTCACTATTGCATTGATTTCCTCCTTTACTAACAGTGCTATCCCACTTTCTTTCCCTATTTGTCTGTCCTTCCTAAATATTAAACACCCCTGGATGTTCAGTTCCCAGCCTTGGTCACCCTGCAGCCATGTCTTCGTAATTGCAGCTATATCATTACTGTTTATATCTATTTGTGCTGTTAATTCATCTGCCTTATTGCGAATGCTCCGTGCATTAAAATACAATGCCTTTAGACTTGTCTTTTTAACCTTGTTAGTCATCTTAGCTTTGTTTTGCACTATAACCCCATTTGTTGTTGGATGTACCTACATCATATAGACTGCAGCCATTCAAGAAAGTGGCTCACCACCACCACCACCTCGAGAGCAATTAGGGATGGTCAATAAATGGTGGCCTTGCAAGCGATACCCGCATCCTGTGAAAGAATAAATAAATGTTAAAAATCAGCTGCTTATCAAGGTCACTTCTTGACTTCTCTGTGTAGAATTTTGAGAGATAAAACTTTGTTTATTTATGTTAGGTGTCAGAAGAACAGGGTGAAGTTGTCGGTTAATGTAATGAGATGTCTTGTTGGAATTCTATTTGGCTGTTGACTTAAAAAGGCCAGGAAAGTTTCTGCTGATTTTTTTTTTTCCTTACAGGTAAACACAGTGCTCTGGAAAAACTTGATCCAACAGATAACTGTGAATTTTGAATGTTAGTTTTTGGGGTACAATTGATAACTTTTCAAGTAACATCATTGATTGGGATAAGCTTTGCCTATTGCTCGTGCTTTTTAGGATTGAAGTGCATTGTTGAAGTGCTGTAACAGCGAGTTACAGCTTTAAGAGAAGAAAACCAGTGTGGTTGTGAAATAGATTCTGCTGGAACTAGTAATGTATCAATATGATTTCAATTAATTAAAAAATAAAAGGTAGCCTAACCAAGGTAAAGAAAAAGGGCTTTCCAGTGATTTAACAAAGAAATCAGATTGGCTAGCCAAAAAAATAGGTAGTTCCTTTGTGTAACATTGACTATAAATATCAAAATCCAACTTGCATTTTTTTGGGCTTGCAACTTGACCATACTTCAACATGTTACAGAAGTGGATCAATATAAGGCAATTAGATTGAATTTCAGATGCTTTGCCCACTCATTTATAAAACCAGGTTCTGTGCTATTCATCAGCCTATACTCAACAAGACCCATAGAACTGAGAATGCACCAAAAGAAACACACCCATGACAACTTGCAAAGTATGTAAACATGTACAATCTAAACTTGTTAAAATGCAAGTAGTGGATCATGAATTAAAGCAAATTTCACCATTGCACCACCTCCTTTTGCACATTAGCTTTAAAATATTTCTTTTTGGGATTTCTTGTTAATGGCAGGTAGTTTTTGTTTATTTGTCAATGATCTTAGAGCTGCCTGGCACAAAGGGGCAGAGCTATCCATATTCCCATATAGCTGTACAGCAAGCACATAAGACAGCTTTCTACTACTTCAGAGAACAGAAGTGTTGGGACCTGAGGAATATCCTCTATATATAGACCAAATAATGTATGTAAGTATCAGTCACAATGAAACTTATTTTAGCTGATGCATCTAAAATTGGCTTATGCCAATGAAGACCATAACACTTAGAAGCAGAAGTAGACCATTCGGCCCATCGGGTCTGCTCCACCATTCAATGAGATCATGGATGATCTGATAATTCTCAA
The DNA here is from genome assembly GCF_017639515.1 of Carcharodon carcharias. Lineage (NCBI taxonomy): Eukaryota > Metazoa > Chordata > Chondrichthyes > Lamniformes > Lamnidae > Carcharodon > Carcharodon carcharias. Next base: position 159,463,667 of record NC_054470.1, read on the forward strand.
CTCCACTTTCCTGCCTTTTCCTCATAATCCTTGATTCCCTCACTGATTAAAAATCTGCCTATCTCAGCCTTGAGTATACTTAACAACCCAGCCTCTACAGCCCTCTGCAGTGAAGAATTTCACAGATTCACTACCCTCTGAGAGAAGAAATTCCTCCTCATCTGTTTTAAATGGGCACCCCTTACTCTGAGATTATGCCCTCTGGTCTTAGACACAAGGGGAGACAACCTCTCAGCATCTACCCTGAGAATCTTATATGTTTCAATAAGGTCACCTCTCATTCTTTTAAATTCCAGTGAGTACAGGCCCAACCTACTGAACCTCTCCTCATAAAATCCCTCCAAACCAGGGCTCAACCTGGTGAACCTTCCCTGGACGGCCCCCAATGCCAATATGCCTTTCCTTAGATAAGGGAACCAAAATTGTTCATGGTATTCTAGGTGTGGCCCAACTAGTGCTTTGTATAGTTTTAGCAAGACTTCCCAATTTTTATACTCCAATCCCTTTGAAATAAAGGCCAACATTCCATTTGCCTTCCCTATTACTTGTTGAACTTGTGTGTTAGTTTTTTGGGATTCATGCACAAGGCCTCCCAAGTCCCTCTGTGCTTCAGCTTTTTACAGTTTTTCTTCATTTAAACAATATTCAGCTCCTCTATTCTTCTTGCCAAATTGCATAACTTCACATTTTCCCACATTATATTCCATCTGCCAAGTTTTTACCTGTACACTTAACCTGTCTACATCCCACTGTAGACTCCTTGTGTCATCCTCACCAATTGCCTTTGCACCTATTTTTGTGTCATCAGCAAACTTGGTGATAGTATATTCACTTCCCTTGTCTGAGTCATTAATATATATTGTAAATAATTTTGGCCACAGCACTGATCCCTGTGGCAATCCACCAGTTGGCATCCCAAAAATGCCCTCCTTATCCCAACCTGCTGTCTTCTCTTAGTTAGCCAACCCTCTATCCATGCTAATATACTACCCCCAACAAATGGGCTCTTACCTTTTAAGTAGCCTTATGTGTGGTGCCTTATCGAACACCTTTTGGAAATCCAAACATATTACGTCTACTGGTTCCCCTTTATCTATCTTGCTTTTCACCACCTCAAAGAATTCTAATAAATTTGTTAGGCATGATTTCCCCTTCGTGAAGCCATGATGACTCTGCTTGATTAGATTATGTATTTCCAAATGCTCTGCTATTACATCCTTTATAATAGACTCCAACATTTTCCCAATGACGATGTTAAGCTACCTGGCCTACAGTTACCTGTTTTTTGTCTCCCCTTTTGAATAAGGGTGTTACATTGGCCGTTCTCCAATCCTCTGGGACTTTTCCAGAATCTAAGGATTCTTGGAAAATGGCTACTAGTGCATCCACTATCTCTGTAGCTACTTCCTTTAATATCCTAGGATGCAACCCATCAGGTTCAGGGGACTTATTGGCCTTTAGCCCCATTAGTTCCCCTTGTACTTTTTCCCTAGTGATAGTTATTGTATTTATTTCCCCCCCCAACCTCCTTTTGCTCCTTGATTATTTATTTAGTATTTTTGGAATGCTATTAGTATCTTCTACCATGAAGACTGAAGCAAAGTTTTTGTTCAACACCTAAAAATATGACACTGGTTATATGAAATTGTGCTGTCCTTTCATAGATGTTTTTAAAATGCATTAATTTCAACAAAATTAAACCAGTTCACAACAGGATTCAACATGTATGCTGTCAATGAAATCCAATCGTTATGATTAGCTATCATGGGCGTATTTTCCCCTCCCATTAATCTTGGATTTATTGTACATATAGTGCTGGCTCAAAGAAAGGGTGATGAGTAACAAGGCAAATAAACTTTTCTGTTTGCCCTTCAGATGGGCAAAAAGAACATTGTGATAAATTTTCTTTCCCTGACCAATTTAAGTGTTTAATGGACAAAGTAAAATCGTTTCCAATTGTAGAGTTTACACATTGAGAACAATGAAACCTCACAATTAATTAACTTTGAGCGCTGAACAGATGTTACAGACCAAGATTATGTTTATTCTATCTACTTTGCTAAATTCAGACTTGGGTGCGAAGGTTGAAAAACTGCTTGAATGCACATTAAATAATGGTGCAATTAATATTGTTGCTATCCTTAGTGTAGACCTGGAGAGGTTGAGTTCTTAAAAACATAAGGCAATATTTGAACATATTTTCCATTTTCTAATCAGTAATCTGGTAAGGGTCTACTCGCAATGAGAATGATAGTTTTAAATTATGCAGAATTTTTTTTTGTCACTGGCATAGTGAAGCTCCTCCTTTTGTTCGTTACTGTCAGTCACCTGAGGTTTTGAGCATAAAGCTGGCTAGCCTGTAAATGGATGCTTATTGTTCTCAAGTATCAAATTGCAGAAAGGTAGCACAATGTATGAAGTAATATTTGAACACTGCCACAGTGTTGTTTTTTTAATTGGGATAACAACTGGAGATCCAGATTAAAATTCCAAATTGTAGCTTTGATAAATACAGACTACAAAATTGCATTTTGATTTATCATTGTGCAAGCTTAAACAAAAAGCAAATTGCCAGACAAGAAGCTTGATGCACTGACTGATCTGTTCATTGGCTGTTTTCTAAAGCTAATATTTGCAGTTTGGAGTAAACTAGTTAATGTGTGCTTTAGTTTAAAAGGAATCCGGATTTTTTTTAAAAACCTACTTGTTTTCTTCCAGGCAAAGATTTGGGACCTAAGTAACACAAGTGATAACATGTTCAGATCTTGTGCACAGAGTTTTCAAGTTGCCAGTTTAATCCAAACAGGCTGGTAGAATACTTGTGAACTTTCCAGTTTTACTCATTAGTATTTAGACTATGGTAATACATTTTCTAACTCCCCTCTTTTCCCTCCTGCATTATCCTCTTTCCCCCATTTCCCACCCCCACCCCCAACCCCAGGCTGGAAGATTGCAGCCCAGTAGGTCAAAATGGTCATTTTCATAATTGCAGCTTTGTTGCTAGAATAGAAAAGCTTAACTGGGACTGCTGAAAGTACCAAAAGAGACGCAAAATTATTTTGATTGCTTACAGAGTCGCAGAAGAGGCCCTTCGGCCCATCGAGTCTGCACTGACACGTGAGAAACATCTGACCTACCTACCTAATCCATTTACCAGCACTTGGCCCATAGCCTTGAATGTTATGATATGCCAAGTACTCATCCAAGTACTTTTTAAATGAAAAAAAAAATACCTGGAAAATCTCAGCAGGTCTGACAGCATCTGCGGAGAGGAATACAGTTAACGTTTCGAGTCCCTATGAGTTATACGGACTTGAAACATTAACTGTATTCCTCTCTGCAGATGCTGTCAGACCTGCCGAGATTTTCCAGGTATTTGTGTTTTTGTTTTTGTTTCGGATTTCCCACATCCGCCGTTTTTTGCTTTTACTTTTTAAGGGATGTGAAGCAACCCACCTCCACCACCCTCCCAGGCAGCGCATTCCAGACTGTCACCACCCTCTGGGTAAAAAAGTTTTTCCTCACATTCCCCCCTAAACCTCCTGCCCCTCACCTTGAACTTATGCCCCCTTCTGACTGACCCTTCAACTAAGGGGAACAGCTGCTCCCTATCCACCCTGTCCATGCCCCTCATAATATTGTACACCTCGATCAGGTCACCCCTCAGTCTTCTCTGCTCCAATGAAAACAACCCAAGTCTATCCAACCTCTCTTCATAACTTAAATGTTTCATCCCAGGAAATATCCTGATGAATCTCCTCTGCACCCCCTCCAGTGCAATCACATCCTTCCTATAATGTGGCGACCAGAACTGCACACAGTACTCCAGCTGTGGCCTCACCAAGGTGCTATACAACTCCAACATGACTTCCCTACTTTTGTAATCTGTGCCTTGATTGATAAAGGCAAGTGTCCCATATGCCTTTTTCACCACCCCACTAACATGCTCCTCTGCCTTCAGAGATCCATGGACACACACGCCAAGGTCCCTTTGTTCCTCAGAACTTCCGAGTGTCATGCCGTTCATTGAATACTTCCTTGTCAAATTACTCCATCCAAAGTGTATCACCTCTCTCTTTTCAGGGTTAAATTCCATCTGCCACTTATCTGCCCATTTGACCATCCCGTCTATATCTTCCTGTAGCCCAAGACACTCAACCTCACTGTTAACCACCCAGCCAATCTTTGTGTCATCCGCAAACTTACTAATCCTAGCCCCCACATAGTCATCTATGTCGTTTATATAAATGACAAATAATAAGGGACTGAGCACAGATCCCTGTGGTACGCCACTGGACACTGGCTTCCAGTCACTAAAGCATCCTTCTGTCATCACCCTCTGCCTCCTACAACTAAGCCAATTTTGAATCCACCTTATCAAATTACCCTGTATCCCATAAGCATTTGCCTTCTTTATAAGTCTCCCATGTGGGACCTTGTCAAAGGCTTTGCTGAAATCCATATAAACTATATCAACTGCACTACCCTCATCTACACACCTGGTCACCTCCTCAAAAAATTCAATCAAATTTGTTAGGCATGACCTCCCTCTGACAAAGCCATGCTGACTATCCCTGATCAAACCTTGTGTCTCCAAGTAGAGATAGATTCTCGCCTTCAGAAATTTCTCCAATAGTTTCCCTACCACTGACGTGAGACTCAATGGCTTGTAGTTCCCTGGCTTATCTCTAGAACCCTTCTTAAATAGCGGAAGCAAATTAGCTGTTCATCTCCCCGTGGCCAGAGAGGAATTAAAAATTTGGGTCAGAGCCCCTGTGATCTCCTCTCTTGCCTCCCTCAGCAGTCTGGGGGACAAATCATTCGAACATGGAGATTTGTCCACTTTTAAGCCTGCCAACACCTCCAATACCTTGTCACTCCCGATATCAATTTGCTTAAGAACCTAGCAGTGTCCTCCCCACTGCCGCGCCCCCCCCCCCCCAGTTCAACTCCTTTATCCTCATTCTCTTGGGTGAAGACGGACGTGAAGTATTCATTCAACACTCTAGTGATGTCCTCTGGCTCCACCCATAGATTTCCCCCTTGGTCCCTTATGGGCCCTACTCTTTCCCTGGTTATCCTCTTCCCATTGATATACTAATAGAATATCTTGGGATTTTCCCTACTTTTACCAACCAGAGCTTTCTCATATCCCCTCTTTGCTCTCCACCCTGCACTATCTATACTCCACTAATGCCTCTGCTGATTTGCTTCCCTTGTACCTGCTGAAAGCCTCTCTTTTCCTTCTCATTGTAACCTGAATATCTCTGGTCATCCCAGTTTCTCTGGGCTTATTACTCCTTCCTATCACCATAGAGGGAACTTGTTGAGCCTGTACCCTCCCTATTTCCTTTTTGAACACCCCCCACCGTTTCTCTGTAGATTTCCCCACAAGTAACTGTTCCCAGTCTACCTTGGCCAGATCCTGCCTTATTTTACTAAAATCCACTCTCCCCCAATCCACAAAACATTTTTTTTGCAACTTGTCGATTTCTTTGTCCATAACAAACTTAACCTGTACCATGTTGTGGTCGCTATCACTAAAATGCTCGCCCACCAGCACCTCTGCCACCTGTCCGGCTTCATTCCCCAGAATTAGGTCCAGCACTGCTCCGTCCCTTGTTGAACCCTCTACGTATTGACCTAAAAAGTTCTCCTGTACAAATTTCAAGAAATCCACTCTGTCCAAGCCCTTAACACTATGTCTATCCCAATTAATGTTGGGAAGGTTGAAATCACCTAATATAATTACCCTATTGTTATTTTTTACACACCTCCACAAATTGTGCACATATCTGCTCCTCAATTTCCCGCTGACTATCTGGGGGGTCTATAATAAACACCTAATTATGTGGTTGCCCCTTTTTTATTCCTAAACTCTACCCACAAATCTTTATTTGATGCTCCCTTCAAGATATTATCTCTGCTTACTGCATTAACTGACTCCTTAACTAATAATGCAATGCCTCCTCCTCTTTTACCACCCCCTGGTCTCTGCTGAAGATTCTGTATCTTGGAATGTTGAGCTGCCAATCCTGCCCTTCCCTGAACCACATCTCAGTGATGGCTACTATATCACAATTCCACATGTCAATCCTCACCCTTAAATCATCCGTTTTACCTGTAATACTCCTGGCATTAATGTAGAGGCCATCCAGCCTTGCCTTACTCCCTGAAGCTTATTACCGTTGTACTCCCTCTGACTTTACATATTTACAGAAATTTAATAGTTAAAATGCTTCATGCTTATAAGTGTTAAGTAGGCTCCCCGGACTTCACATAGACAATACATTCATTAAGACACATTAGTATTTTAATTTTGATGTAGCTCACTTACAGAACCAGTAGCTTAGCCAAGGTATCTCTCAGCATCCTCCGTTCACATCAGTGAGTGCATTTTCTGTAAGTGTAGAACGTTAAAACTCCAGGTCAGAGATTTACATCAGAGTCTATGATAGAAAATGCTTCTAACCCCTAACTTCTATTTTATTTTTAACCAGAGGACTTTGCTTTAACATAAATTGCAAGAGTCAGGAGAGAGATTTTTTTTTTAATGCCAAATGTGCTGCCTGAAAGATGGTGAAAGCAGACTTAATAACTGCCAAAAGGGAATTGGATAAATACTTGAGAGGGAGAAATTTGTGTGGCTGTGGGAGTGGAGCAGTGGATTGCTTCTAATTGTATAGCTCTTTCAAACAACCAGCACAGACATGATAGACCAAATGTCCTCTTTCTGTGCTGTATCATTCTATGATTCTATTCAATAACTAAAATGTATCTAATCAGTATCTTCATTAATCATGACACTGTGATTACTTCTACTCATTAGAACTAATAGCTGCCTGCATACGCTGACATTTTATATCATGTTCGGTAATGTCAACTAGGGGTTTTTTGATCATTTCTGATAGGTGAATGTCCAGGCAATTGATTGACACAACAACCTGTAATAAGTCCTGTGACTCTTTACACCTACTATGCCCTTTGCAATTTGTTGCTGATGCATCTCAAATATACGTATTAAAAAAAATGCTGGGTGAATTGTAAAGGCTGATTTCTGAAAAGATCTAAATGAATGCAATTTAGATGTATGGGTATCTCTGACAATTGGGACTGGATTTTGTGGCCCCATTTTGGGACTGCGTGGAGTCACGAATTGGAATAAAAATGGTGCCTAAGTGACAAAGGCAGAAGTCTTGTCTGTATTACAGTCACCAGCTATTTTCAGTGGAATGGCAAAGTGGGAGCTTCACACGCTCTAATTTAGAAATTGCTGGCATCTTTTTAGAACTTCTGCAATTTTCAATGAGGTGGCCCCATTTTGGAAGCCTTCCTGAATCACAAGTGTAAAATGGAGGCTTGAACCATGAATTGGAAGTGGAAAGAATATAAAAGGTGAGCAAAAATGGTGTTGCCTCCTTTACGGTTCACCTTGAACTGCTGTAGACTGAGTTATATCTGTGTATGCTAAAGTGAGTGATGACAGTGCTATGATTGGAAAAGGTAGGTGACCATTAAATAATGTGGTTGCTGGGTTGTTACTTACAATTGGCAAGCTGTCAAGTGCAGTGTAAAAGCCTTAGATGCATTAGAATAGATTATCCACTGGATAAAGTACTGTTGTGTATTGTACAATACAAGATCAATAGCTAATTGGTTAAACTCTCCTCATGGTTTTCATTCATTCATTGACTACAGATGAACTCATCCACCTATTTGGCTATTTGAAAGCGGTGACAGATGTAAGAGCTTTTGGCTGCCTTCAAAGGCACTAATGGATTCGACACTGCACAGTTTATTTACACAGCTGTCCTGGGAAAACTGTCAAAGCCAGAAAACTCAGAATTATGAGCTTTCCAAAGAGGATAATAGTTTTTAAGTGCCTATTCAAATGATTTTTTTAAAAAATTGACAGATTTATGAGCTTTTCAAGGACTTCTAAAAGTTATTATAAGGCTTGTGAGTTCTGCTTATAAAGTTGATACCGGGTGAGTGAGTTAGGGGATGAGGATGAGGGCTGATATGTCTGGGAACATGGGCCTTTTAATCTGGCTGCCACGACATCAGCCCACCTCCGGCAGCAGGCCCGACTCAAGGCTGTCCTGCACTCCAGAAGATGAAAGTTCTGCCTGTCGGCAGTGCCAAGACTAAGGCAGGATCACAATGTCAGTAAAATTCCCAACTTCCAATTCCCATCTCTAATTTGAAAATCTGGCCTTTAACTTACCATGAAGCTATACTTGGTGATTTATAATCTTCCTTGTCTTGCTGTAGTTTTTTGTTTCGCCTCATACTTTAATGCAATGGTTTACTAGCTTTCTGAGCTTTAAAAATTGCAGGCGGAAAAAGATACCGAATTAAAGTACTTTGAATCCTTGCTCTAGTATTCTGATTCATTCTGTGGTTTAAAAAATCAAATTGTGAAGCCTTGAAATATGTTTTCCCTGCTGACTGAAAATAATTTAGATCTTCAGTCCCTGCATCATGAGGTATTCAGTTTTAAGGTTTAAAATTGCAAGCAATGGCTTCCTATTGGCTGGCTTCTGTGTGTTCATTGTTGTGAATGGCACTTTTTAAAATTGAAAGCGGCAAAGACCCAAATAAAATAAAACAGCTGAGGAACTAGCCGTGGATGTGTTCCAATTATGTTTTTCTGTAACGAATATTAAATTTGATAATGTTACAATATTTATGATCCTTGAATTATCTTTAATTTGACTACTGTTCCTTGACTGAAGAGACTAGGGAGTTCTATTCTGAAGTACTCATAGCCTGTAATCATAACATAGTAATAGGAACTTGAACGTTAAGTAAGCTTGGCTTTTCAAGATTTACCTGAGCCACTATTTTTTAAGTAAAAGATTAAAACTTGAGTTGAACCAGTAATGTAAAAATGACAATGTTTCAAGTAATGTCCATGCTTCCTTTATTTCAGTTGGTAAGTGCTGCTGCTATATAATTGAGGTGCCTGTATGTTAGTTGATTCAAGATAGCATATGGCTGGCTGATGGTCTCCCCTTTGAGGATCTGATAGTTATGTATTCCATGGCAGTGCAGTTATAGTTTTGTTTGTGTGTTACCCATTAAAAACTATCTTGCTCGAAATTAAATGCAAGTGAATACTGTAAATGATTTTGTGTCCATTTATTGCTAATCCTGGGGAGTGGGATAAAAATAAGAGGTGCAATGGCTGTCTTACAATATTTGAGTTGTGACTTTTAAAAAAAATTCTTCTATGGGATGTGGGCATTGCTGGCAAGGCCGGCATTTGTTGCCTGTCCCTAATTGCCCTTGAAGAGGTGGTAGTAAATCGTTTCTTGAACTGCTACAATCCATCTAGCGCAGGCACACACTCTGCTGCTGGGGAGTTCCAGGATTTTGTTCCCACCACAATGAAGGAATGGCATTATAGTTCCAAATCAGGATGGTGTGTGGCTTGGAGGGGAACTTGCAAGTGGTGGTGCCCTTGCATCGGCTGTCATTGTCCTTCTGAGTGGTAGAGGTTGCTGATGTGGAAGGTGTTGTCGAAGGAACATTAATGATTTGCTGCAGTGCATCTTGCAAGTAGCACACATTGCTGCCACTGTGGATCAGTGGTGGAGGGGGGTGAATGTTTAATGTAGTGGATAGGGCACAGATCTAGCAGGTAGTTTTGTCCTGGATGGTGTTGAGCTTCTTGAGTGTTGTTGAAGCTGCACTCATACAGGCAAGTGGAGATTATTCCATCACACTCCTGACTTGTGCCTTGTAGATGGTGAACAAGCTTTAGGGAGTCAGGAGGTGAGTTACTCACCTCTGAATTTCCAACCTCTGACCTGCTCTTATAGCCACAGTATTTATATGGCTAGTCCAGTACAGTTTCTGGTCAGTGGTAACCCTCAGATGTTGTGGTAGCATAACTGGCTCTGAGTGAGAAGGTTGGGGTTCAAGTCCCACCAAAGAGGGAGTGCCGCACTGTCAGGAGTGCGTCTTTTGGGTGAGGCATTGAGCTGAGGCCGACTGCTCTGTCAATATTACATAAAAGATTGTGTGCACTACTCCACAGACAATCAATGATGTTTTTCTCAGTTCAGCCTTTGAATATTAATCCCTTATCCTGCATCACTAAAATAGATTATCTGGTCATTATCGCATTGTCATTCGTGGGATCCTTGCTATGATTGCTGTGTTTCTTGCATTACAACAGTTACTACATTTCAAAAACCTTTTTAAAAAATCAGTGAAAATGTCAATGAATTTCCTCATGAATAAAAGTAGTTAGAAACCAAGTGTAAATATAACTCATGAATTTTTTAATACATGAGTGACTAACACAAAATAATACACTATCCAGGATGTATTAATACAATATGGTTAATTATTTTGTTAACAAACCTGTGCAACTGCCTCCTGATGGGAACATAGCATTTTGTATTTTAATTATTAGGAGGTTGTTTTCCAAGTTTTGCTGGGTGCCTTTATACCTCTTCTGATGTTTCCCTTCTGTTGGTTTGGGTTCTTTCTGCTGGATTTTTAGGAGGGTGTGTGTGATTGAAGTGCTGTAAGTAAATCAGATGTCTGTGGCTTTGGTCAGCCGGATTACTCTGCAAGATGCAGGGCAAAGTTGAGAGGAATCGCTTGAGTGGGTAGAACCAGGAATGCACAAGGCTACACACATGAAATTGGGGATAATATATTAGTATGTTTTGAGGATTGGTTAGTGGACAGAAAACAAGTAGTTGGAATAAGTGGATTATTTTCAGAATGGCAGGTTGCAACTAGTGGAGTGCTGCAAGAATCAGGGCTTGGGCCTAAGCTATTTGCAATCTATATCAACCATTTAAATGAGAAGACTGAGCTTAATATTAATACGGGAATTAACTATGGGAATTATGAGACATGGCTGTAGGCTGACATAGATTGGGACCTGAATATTGAAGGGTACATGACATTTAGGAAGGACAGGAAGCTAAAACAAGGAAGAGGGGTGGCTCTGTTATTTAATGTTGGCATTAACATAATAAAGAGGGATGACCTAAGTTTAGAAAACCAGGATATATCCACAGTTTGAGTGGTGAAGAGAAATGACACAGTCAAGAAGCAGTGGGAGCAGTGTACAGGCCTCCTAACAGTAACTACATTGTAGGGTAGAGTGTAAAGGAAGAAATAATGGAAGCTTGTCAGAAAGCTATGGCCATAATCATTGGGGATTTCAATCTACAAATAGACTGGATAAATCATATGGGAAAAGTTAGCGTGGTTGAGGAATTCACATTGTTGTAGGGATAGTTTCTTAGAACAGCACATTCTGGAGTCAAGCAGAGACCTGGTATTGTGCAACAAGATAGGATTAATTAATTTCATAATGAAGGTACCCCTAGGTAGCAGTGATCATAATATGACTAAATTTTACATTCCGTTTGAGGGCGAGAAGAGTAGGTCCAAGACTTGCATTTTAAACTTAAATAAGGGCAAATTTGAGGGCACGAAGAACTAATTAAAGTGAAGTAGACATGAAAAAGGGATAGGTCAATAGAGATGCAGTGGCAGGAATTTAAAGGGATATTTCAGAATAGATACTTTCCAACAAGAAAGAAAAATTCCAAGGGGCGGACCCACCATCCGTGGTTAACAAAAAAATTAAAGACAATATCCAACTTAAAGAAAAAGCATATAATTGCGCAAAGATGGGTGGCAGGTCAGAAGACTGGACAGAAGATAAAGAACAGCAAAGGAAGACCAAAAGGTTAATAAAGAGGGAAAAATTAGACTAGGAGAGAAAGCTAGCTAAAAGTATAAAAACTGAGGGTGAGCGTTTCTATAGCTATTTAAATAAGAAAAGAGCTAACAAAGTGAATGTTGGCCCTATAGAAAGTGAGGCTGGAGAATTAATAATGGAAGATAAAGATGGCAGATGAATTGAACAGGTATTTTGCATTGGTCTTCACTTTGGAGGATGCAAGCAAGATCCCAGAAATAGCTATAAATCAGCAATTGGAAGGGAGGGAGGAACTCAGGAAAATTACAATCACCAGGGAAGTGATACAAAGCAAATTTTTGGAACTGCGGGCTGACAAGTCCCTGGGTCCTGATGGGTTTCATCCTAGGGTCTTAAAAGAAATAGCTTGCGAGATAGTTGATACATTGGTTTTATTTTTCCAAAATTCTCTAGATTCGGTGAAGGTTCTATTAGATTGGAAAATAACACATGTAACTCCTTTATTCAAAAAGGGAAGAAGACCAAAAGCAGGAAACTACAGGTCAGTTAGCTTAACATCTATCATAGGGAAAATGTTAGAAGCTATTATTAAAGATGCTATGGCAGGGCACTTAGAAAAATTCAAGGCAATGAGACAGAGTTAACAAGATTTTGCGAAAGGGAAATCTTGCTTACCCAATTTATTGAAGTTCCTTGACAGAGTCACATGTGCTGTAGATAAAGGGGAACTGATAGATGTACTATACTTAAATTTCCAGAAGGCATTTGATAAAGTGCCACATCAAAAGGTTATTGCGGAAAAGAAAAGCTCATGATGTAGCGGAAGATATATTGTCATGGATGGAAGATTGGCTAGCTAACAGGAAATGAAGCTGGCATAAATGGATCTTTTTCTTGCTGGCAGGATGTGACAAGTGGCATGCCACAGGGATCACTGGGGCCTCAACTTTTTACAATTTATATAAATGACTTGGATGAAAGGCCTGAAAGTATGGTTGTGAAATTTGTTGATGGCACAAAGATAGGTAGGAAAGTAAGTTGTGAAGAGGACGTAAGGAGGCCACAGTGGGATATAGATAGGTTAAGTAAGTGGACAAAGGTCGGGCAAATGGAGTATTATGTGGGCAAATGTAAAATTGCCCATTTTGGCAGGAAGAATATAAAAGGAGCATATTACTAAATGGTGAGAGACTCCAGAGCTCTGAGATTCGGAGGGAACTGGGTGTCCTAGTACATGAATTACAAAAGGCTAATATACATGTACAGCAAGTAATTAGGAAAGCTAATGGAATGGTATTGTTCACTGTGAAGGGAATTGATTACAAAAGTAGGGAGGTTACGCTTCAGTTGTACAGGCATGGCTGAGACCACATCTGGAGTATTGTTTACAGCATTGGTCTCCTTGTTTAAAGAAGGATGTAAATGTGTTGGAAGCAGTTTAGAGAAGATTTGCTAGACTCATATCTGGAATGGGCAGGATGTCTTATGAGGAAAGGCTGGGCAGGCGAGGCTTGTATCTGCTGGAGTTCAGAAGAGTAAGAGGTGACTTGATTGAAATCTTTAAGATCCTAAGGGGTCTTGACAAGGTGAATGTGGAAAGGATGTTTCCTCTTGTGGGAGAATCTAGAACTAGAGGTCGCTGTTTAAAATGAAGAGAGATGAGGAGAAATTTTTTCCCTGAATAGAATGTCTTTGGAATCCCCCTTCAAAAGACAATGGAAGCAGAGTCTTTGAATATTTTTAAGGCAGCGATAGATAGACATGATGTACAAGGTGGTGAAAGGTTATTGGGGGTAGGTGGGAAGTTACAATCGGGTCAGCCATGATCTTATTGAGTGGCAGAGCAGGCTGAAGGGGCCAAATGGCCTACTCCATCTCCTAATTTGTGGGTTTGTGTGTATGTACATGTATGTCTTCCTCCTTTACAGCTGGACTACCCTTGATGTCATGGACTTGGCTCTGGTTGTACTCCCAGAGAAACATCGCCCTAAGAACGGAAACCAGTTAGAGAGCGAAATGCAGCCAGGGCACTCCTGAATTACCTCCCTGACCCCACTTGACTGCCTCATTGTCACCCATTCTTTGTCTGCCTGGATATCCTTAAACTGTGGGGTGACCACCTCCAGAACATGATATCTACAAAGCACTCAGTCTCGTGGTGCACTGAAATAATGCCAGCTGCCACTCAAGCTCCAAAAGCAGAGCTCAAGCTCCTCCAATGGATGACATTTCCTGCACACGTGGTTGTCCAGGACGCAAGAATTGACTGGAGTTCCCACATGGAGCAGGATGTTCATCAAAAGGGAATGAGGTGCCCTCCTATGCCTCTATTTATTGCACAACAAACTATATTTCTGTGAAGACTTTGAAAACAAATTTTAGATTTAAAACCCTGTTTATTATTCTAGATCCTTACTTTTAGATCTTGGGTTCTTTCCTCCACACTAACCATATATATTGATCAGTTCCTCAGGTTCTGTCACTCTTTATCTCTGCACTGACTGCGCTCTTACACACTCTTTCAGGGCTCTGGCTGCTCTGCTGTCCTGTGACATTATGCCTGGATTTATTTTTTGGTTCTGTCTTCACTGGTCTTCCATGTCCCTGCCTCTGCTCCCACTCTTGCTTCTGCTGCTGCTGTCTGGCTCCGGGTCCCTGCCTCTGCTCCTACTCGCGGTGCTACTGTTCTCCGGCTCCGGGTCCCTGCCTCTGCTCCCACTCCTACTGCTCTTGCTCTTGAACCTTGGGTGTCACGTGTGGCCAGAAGCTCATTTCAGGGTGAGACCAAGTTTGCAAACAGTGTGGTTCAGTCACACACACTTGCCAGGGTGAGGGATCAAATCCGTGGTTAGGGAGCGGAGTTTATGGCAAGGACCGAAGACACTGCTTCAGTCATATCAGTGTTTAGTTGGAGAAAATTTCTGCTCATCCGGTACTGTTTGTTGCACAAGCAGTCTCAGTATGTAGAGACAGTGGAGGGGTCAAGAGGTGGTGGTGAGGTAGAGCTGAGTGTTATCAGCAAACATGTGGAAACTAATGTTTGTTGTTGGATGATGTCATCAAGGACTAGAATGTAGATGAGAAATAGGACAGAGATTGATAGTTTTTTGTGTTTTAAGGGAATATGGGACTAGTGTGAGAAGGTGCAGATGGGGTAGAAGGTCAGGAATGATCTTATTGGCTGACAGAGTAGGATTGAGGGGCTGCATGTCCTGTTCCTGCTCCTAGTTCTTGTGTTCTAATGCTCTTATGACATGTCCTGAGTGATGGTAGTGTTTGCAGCTGGAATAACATTGGGAAGATTGAATACTGGCAGTACTGAATGCATGACAGTTCCTGTATTGAAATCACATTCTTTACCAGTCCCTTAAGAATCCTAATTTTTCCCCTTTTTTCCTTCCTGATGTAGCTGGGCTGCAGAGAAGTGAATGTTGAAATTCAATGATACCAGAGCTGAGTAGAACACCTTAATTTGATTGCCTGAACAAGAAATGAATTCAAGGTTCTTTAATTATTGGCGGATATCAGAACTAAACTCGTACTGACTCCATCCAACATCTTCATGCATGTACTACTAGCTGGGGTCACTAGGTCACATTCTGGAAACTGTAGCCCTCACGGTGTAGATTTTCCCCTCTCGACTAGCTAAGGAATGCTGAGACAAATTGTAATGCTCTTCTGACTCAGCACATACCAATGATTGAACTTGGGACCTTCCTTGTCTGTGGAGCTTGGTGCCACAGCAGGCAATGTGTTTATCCACTGAGCCACTGTGAAGCTTCTGTCTGACTGAACTGATAATGATGTGTTATGACAGCTGGATCATGAGTTGTATCATTAAAGAAATGAAATTTACTGGGAACAGTTCAGCTTTCTTTTGGTATTATAAGGGTTACGATACTGGAGCTGTGTTCCAAATTATAATGCTCTCTTGTTGCTCACTAACCTGGTCCTGCAGTGATGTAATTAAAATTAATGTTGTACTTGGCAATTTATGTTGTTGGCTTAAAAATACATCATTTGAAGTTGGTGCGAAACCATACAATATGTAGTTATTAAAGGTCATTAGGGAATGTTCTTTCGTTTTGCTCTCCAGAATTGAAAAGAATTTTCTCCTTTCGATGCAATGAAGAAAAGGATTATGGAATTGCCAAAACATTTAAAACATTGGCACAGTTTGTTGGAAGTGCACAATCCAAATTTTCCAATTGTTAGCTGTATCAGTGAAGAGTAGAAAGGCAGAGGGGAGAGTCTCACCCAGTCGATATTGGCAGCTTGTGGAAAGCATTAAACCAAAAAACTTTACAATTCTATGTTTCTCTGACTTAATAAATATGTGAATAAGGCAACGTCTAGGCTCTTTCAGACCTTTGCCCTTGGCCCCAGTTAACATTTCAGCTGTATTCGCCGTCAGTACATGTAACATTTTGACTTGTTCTGAATATTTTCTCTTTGCATGTTTTGTGCTGCATATTTCCTACATAGGTACTTACAAAAAAAATAAGTAGTTCACTTGTCCTGTACAAACTGTAATATCTCCTAAAAGTTAGGTTTTAGTTTTGTCGCTGAAACACCATTTAAAAAAAAGGCAGAGATCATGTGCTGCATGCTCCCAAATTATTTCCACATGCTCTACTTCCTCTCCGAATTGAGATGACTTTTGAGGTCAGTGTCGGATGTGATTAGATGATTAGTCATCAATGATACTAAAGTGCACATTATCCCGATTCTGAGCTTAAGATCAGCAGGTGTTTGGAAGGGAAGTTGCTGCCAATTTGAATGACAGCAGTCCCTCATCCCTGGCATACAATATGGTGCATCTGGCAAAAAAGATGGATTATAGTTTTGTATTCTCATTACTAGAAGTGATTTTTTTTTGGCATTAGGCAGGATACATCTTCCCTTTATTGCCCTACTGTGGGCAGATAGATGTGACTGAGCCTCAATGTTGCTCTGAGAATGGCAGCAGAAGCTGGTAGTATGGACTTAATGAAGACCATCCCTCAAGTGTTGTTTTTATGGACAACAGTATGGCTATGTTTGAAAAATCTGTAATGTGGAGTTTAAGTTTGTATTCTTCATGCTGTGGTGCATTGTATTAATGTACCAATGTCCTGAGCAACCCTTTAAATAGTAATGTAAAGCTTACTTAAGTTGGAAGAATTGTTTAAAATAGTGATGGTTGTTTCTTTAAGCGAAGTGCCTTTAATATATACCATATTTGGCTCTTAGTTCAGTTCAGTATTATGCTTAAAACATAAGCCAAGTCATCGCTCTGTAGTGTTCTAATTTGATAGATTTATGCTATTGATGTAATTTTGCTATTAATGCTAATTGTTTCACATGTAATTGGTGAATTAAAGTCAGATATTGTGTATTCTGGTCAGCTCATGTAGTAGTAAGAGGTTGATTCTTCCCTTCTCCCAACCCCATAGGTTGCTAAACTCTTGCTGTATAGTAGATTTGAAGTGATTACAGCTAGATACGGGTGGCTTTTACTTTGTACTGGTTGCATGTCTCTTGGCACCTGATAGAAAACAGCATTAGGAAATGCATTGAAGCAGGATATCCACTTCCAAACCGTGGGAGAAGTGACTGGAGTACTAGGCATAAGTGAACTGTTGGATATGATCTAATTTTGGATGAGGAAGACTGAATTAGTTGACCAATGCAGATATATCCTGTCAACAAAAAGCAACACAAATCCAACCCAGCCCATTATCACCGTATCTTTCTACTCCAAATCTTAAGCAAATGATGGAAGGAGCTGCAGCAGTGTTCTCAAGCAGCATCTATTCATTAATAACCTGCTCACTGATGCTCAGTTTGGATTCTGCCAGGATGACTACTCCAGACCTTATTCGAATTTCAGCCTAAACATCGATATGAGCTAAATCCAAAGGTGAGTTGAGAGTAACTGTCCTTGAGACCAAGACAGCATTTGACTCTGTGTTATACTAACAAGCCCCACTGATCTAAAGTCAATGGGGATTGCAGAGAAACCCACCATTGGCTGGAGTCAAACAGGTCACAGGAAAAGATAATTATGGCTGTAGGAAGTTAATTATCTCAGCCCCAGGAGATTGCATTAAGAGTTTCTCAAGGCAGTATCCAAGGCCCAGCTATTTTCAGCTATTCCATCAATGACTTCCCCTCAGAATTTGGGCTGTTTTCTGTTGATTGCATATTGTCCAGTTCCATACACAATTCCTCACTTAATTACTCCATGCCCTCATGCAGCAACTGGTGGACAACATCCTGCCTAGGCTGATAAGTGGTCCAACAAGAGGCCTAACCACTCCCTCTTGACATTCAATTACATCACCATAGCTAGGTTCCTCACCATCAAAACCTATGAGGTGACCATTGACCAGCAACTCAACTGGACCAGCCGCACAAATGCCATGGCTATTGGAACAAGTCAAAGGCTGAGAATTGTTCAACATGTGTCTCACCACCTGACGCCAAAAGCCTTTCTATCATCTATAAGCCACAAGCCAGATGTTTAATAAAATGTTGTCCACTTGCCTGGATGAGTGAAGTCCCTATCCAACACCATTGTAGGAACACCTTCACCATGCAACAGTTCAAGACAAAAGCCCACCACCTACTCCAGGGCATCCAGGGGTGAATTGTAAATGCTCGGCTTCCTTGCCTGCAATGTTCACCTAGAATTATTTTTAAAAAATCATTGTGATGACCCAAGTGCTTTCGGGAGCATGCATTTTCTTCTATACTATATCACTTTAAGACCAAATGGATTGGGGAGTATTCTGAAAGAGGGTTAATTGTTTTCCTGATTATTATATCATTGCATGCCAAGAAATGCCCATGTGACCTGAGGTTGCTATGGGGATTAACAGCTAAGAGGCAAATGGTAACTAGAAGGCTAATTGCAGTGGCATTTGGTCAGCCTGTGTTTGCTGCTTCACAGTTTAGAGTGCACTGAGAATTCATATAAAGAGGAAGCAAGTAAGGCTCTCTCTGAATGGAATAGTTATCTGTTTGACAGACTTTGAACACATCTTGGTGTTGAAGCAGATATTTAAAAATAGAGCAGAGACTGTGGTATTGTGTTTTACAGTTGGAAAGGACAGAAAGCTGAAGACTGGCATGACAAGGGATTGTGGATTGGACAAGATCTAATGCTGCTGTTTGTGTTGCCAGAGCTCACCAGGCCATTTAAAAGAATCAGAGAAGGGAGTCTCTAGACTCTATTCTGTGCCATCATTAAGACTGTTGTGACCAGAGTGAGAGAGGACTAATAGTTGTGCACCTTATTTGTGGTAACACTGCCTGGAGACTCTGGATAGAATACTGTTGCTGGTGAATGCGACTCAAAGGCTGAAATGATTGGATGGGAAGTGAGAAATCCTACATATCAGAGGCTGAATTGGAAAGACAAATTGCACGTGGTCCTACATTTGTGTGGGAAATAAAGTGAGTGCTTGTAACTTCTTCAGAAATTTGTTCATGGGATGTGGGCTTTGCTGGCTAGGCCAGCATTTATTGCCTTTCCCTAATTGCCCTTGAGACGGTGGTGGTGAGCTGCCTCCTTGAACCTCTGCAGTCCATATGTGTAGGTACACACCAGTGTTGTTAGGAAGGGAGTTCTAGGATTTTGACCCAGTGACAGTGAAGGAACGGTGATATATTTCCAAGTCAGGATGGTGAGTGGCTTGGAGGGGAACTGCCAGGTAGTGGTGTTCCCATGTGTCTGCTGCCCTTGCCCTTCTGGAAGGTAGCTGTCGTGGATTTGGAAGGTACTGTCTAAGGAGCCTTGGTGAGTTCCTGCAATGCAGCTTGTAGATGGAACACACTACTGCCAATGTGCGGTGGTGGTAGAGGGAGTGAATTTTTGTCAATGTGGTGCCAATGACATGGGCTGCTTTGCCCCAAATGGTGTCAAGCTTATTGAATGTTGTTGGAGTTGCATTCATCCAGGCAAGTGGACAGTATTCCATCGCATTCCTGACTTGTGTCTTGTAGATGGTGGACAGGCTTTGGGAAGTCAGGAGGTGAGTTGCTCGCTGATGGATTCCTAGCTTATGACCTGCTCTTGTAGCCATAGTACTTATATGGCTAGTCCCGTTCAGTTTCTGGTCAATGGTAACCCCCAGGATGTTGATGGCAGGGGAGTTCAGCGATGGTAGTGCCATTGAATGTCAAGGGGCAATGGCTAGATTCCCTCTTGTTGGAGATGGTCATTGCCTGGCACTTGTGTGATGTGAAAGCAACTTGCCACTTGTCAGCCCAAGCCTGGATATTGTCCAAATGCAGCAAGACATGGACTGCTTCAGTATCTGAGGAATCATGAATGGTGCTGAACATTGTGTAATCATCAGCGAACATTCCCACTCCTGACCTTATGATGAAAGGGAGGTCATTGATGAAGCAGCTGAAGATATTTGGGCCGAGGACATACCCTGACGAACTCCTGGAGTGATGTCCTGGAACTGAGATGATTGACCTCCAACAACCACAACCATCTTCCTTTATGCTAGGTATGTCTCCACCCGGCGGAGAGTTTTCCCCGATAACCATTGACTCCAGTTTTGCCAGGGCCCTCTGATGCCACTCTCGGTCAAATGCTGCCTTGATGTCAAGGGCAGTAACTCTCACCTCACGTCTGGAATTCAGTTCTTTTCACCACGTTTGAACCAAGGCTGTAATGAGGTCAGGAGTTGAGTGGCCGTGGCAGAACCCAAATGAGCATCAGTGAGCAAGTTATTGCTAAGCAAGTGCACTGTTGATAAACCCCTTTGATCACTTTATTCATGATCAAGAGTGGACCGACTGTGCAGTAATTGGCTAGGATGGATTTGTCCTGCTTTTGATGTACAGGGCATACCTAGGCAATTTTCTGTATTGCCAGATAGGTGCCAGTAGCTGTACTGGAACAGCTTGGTGATGGGCGCTGTAAGTTCTGGGGCATAAGTCTTCAGTACTATTGCTGGAATATTGTCAGGGCCCATAGCTTTTGCAGTATCCAGTGCCTTCAGCCGTTTCTTGATATCATGTGGAATGAATCAAATTGGCTGAAGACTGGCATCTGTGATACTGGGGACCTCTTGAGGAGGCAGAGATAGATCATCGACTCGACACTCCTGGCTGAAGATTGTGGCAAATGCTTTAGCCTTATTTTTTGCACTGATGTGCTGGGTTCCCCCATCATTGAGGATGGGGATTTTTGAGGAGCCACCTCCTCCAGTGAGTTGTTCAATTGTCCACCACCATTCACGACTGGATGCAGCAGGACTGTAGAGCTTAGATCTGATCCGTTGGTTGAGGAATCGCTCAGCTCTGTCAGACATTTGCTACTTATGCTGTTTGGCACACAAGTAGTCCTGTGTTGTAGCTTCACCAGGCTTGCACCTCATTTTTAGGTATGCCTGGTGCTGCTCCTGACATGTTCTCCTGCATTCTTCATTGAACTAGGGGTGATCCACTGGCTTGGTGGTAATGACATAATGGGGGATATGCCAGGTCATGGGGTTGTACCTTGAGTACAATTCTGCTTCTGTTTATAGCCCAAAATGCCTCATGGTTGCCCAGTCTTGAGTTGCTAGATCTGTTCGAAATCTATCCCAATTAACACTGTGGAGTGTATCCTCGATGTGAAGGCGGGGTTTCGTCTCCACAAGGACTGTGCAGTGATCACTCCTACCAGTGCTGTCATTGGACAAGTGCATCTGCGACAAACACCTCATAGTGAGGATGAGGTCAAGTATATTTTTTCCTTTTGTTGTGTTCTCACCATCTGCTGCATACCCAGTCTAGCAGTTATGTCATTTAGGACTTGGCCAGCTCAGTCTGTAGAGGTGCTACCGAGCCACTCTTGGTGATGGTCATTGAAATCCCCCACCCAGAGTACGTTCTGCGCCCTTATCATCCTTAGTGCTTCCTCCAAGTGGTGTTCAACATGGAGGAGTACTGATTCATCAGTTGAGGGGGGGATGGCACTTGGTAATCAACAGGAGGTTTCCTTGCCCATATTTGACCTGATGCCATGAGACTTCATGGGATGCAGAGTCTATATCAAGGGCTCCCAGGGAAACTCCCTCCTAACTGTATATGACTGTGCCACCACTGCTGCTTGGCCTGTCCTGCAAGTATGACAGCTCAGGGCATACCCAGGGATGGTGACGGTGGTAAGGTATGATTCCGTGAGGATGACCATGTCAGACTGTTGCTTGACTAGCCTGTGAGACAGCTCTCCCAATTTTGGCACAAGTCCCCAGATGTTAGCAAGGAGGACTTTGCAAGGTCGACAGAGCTAAGTTTGCCGGTGTCATTTCCGATTCCTAGGCCGATGGCAGGTGGCCTGTCCAGTTTTATTCCTTATTGACTTGTTTTTAGTGATACAACTGAGTGGTTTGCTTGGCCATTTCAGAGAGCTTGTAAGAGTCAACCACATTGCTGGAGTCACACGTAGGCTAGACCAGGTAAGAATGGCAGATTTCCTTCTGTAAAGGACGGCAGTGAACCCCGGGTCCCCAGAGTAGTATTTTGGGTCTCTGGATTACTAGCCCAGTGACACTACCACCATGCCACTGCGTCCCTACATGAAGTTTATCTTTGCATTCATTTAAAGTGAAATGTACCTTTCTTTTGGAATACTATTCACCTGTTAATGTTTGAGCGATGTTGATTTTAGTTTGTTTATTTCTGTAAAAGTTTTAAAAAGTAAAATCTTGTCCAGTGATTTTCTTTCTGTTGGTGTTGTGGGGATTCCTTTCTTTTCAAAAGTGGTCTCTACAACGATCATAGCATCAATGTCATTGGTTTCTTTTCTGCTGTTTTCCCCTGCCACCCCCCATCTACGATTGCAGCTCCAGCAGTAGCTAAAATGCAGTGAAGTGAAAAGGCATGAGGCTGGATTTTGCTGTGAGCAGCAAAGGCAGACACTTGCCCATAGATTTTATTTGGGCTTCTGCACAACCAGTTGCTAGCAACTAGAATCCAAACGACACAGCATCTGCGCCCTGTGTGAACAGTGCAAGCAGCTGGGTGCATCATTAACCAATCAGGTTGGAGTGTTGTTTATAAATGGCACAGAGTCTGATGAGCAAGTGTTCATTTAGAATAGCGAATTCAATGTCAAATCAGGTACAGAAAGCTAAATAAAGAGAAGGAAAGAAAGATTGAATTTTGAGAGAGAATTGTAAAAGAGACAAAGAAAAATTAACAAAAATGTATTAAGTTTTAAAGAAAAAATCTCCAACACTAATTAAAATCTGAAGAAATGAGATTCCACGGTTAACTTCCCTGCCGCCGAAAATAAACCTCATTTGGCAGCCCTATTACACGGTTCTCAGATTGGAACGGCCAAACTGCAGCTTTCACTGACGAGTTTAGTCTGTATCTATGCTGTTGGTACAGGAACTTCAAGCCCTTTTGAAACATTTGAATAGGGAACCAGACAATGAAATGTCACTTTCACATAGCTGAGAGAGGAATGACACATCTCAGACATCAACTGCTGGATTTTTGCATTTAACTGTGCACTTGCTTTTGCCTGGAGTTTCTGTTTGTCTTGCATATAACAGAAAACACCATCAGCCTCACTTTTATTTTTGCAGCAAAATATGGCCCTGATTTAATGCCTGGCTCATCTTTTCAACATAAATGTATAACATAATTTTCAAAGATGCACACCATCAGTTTCATTTCAAAAAATAGCTGCGAGTGCATATTTTTCAGGCAATATTATGTCTTCGTTTTACATGATAGATAGAGACTAATGATTCATCTTGGCTCACCCAGCTGGAAAGACCCTACGGGCCCCCCATTAAAGCAGTTGACTATTTTAAATGCATCCAAGGTTTTTGCCTCCACAACCTTACCTGGAACTCTCGTATACATTTTGATTACACTACAAACGGTCCTAAAATGCCTTTTACTAGTTTGAACATGTCCATTTGCACTTTATGGTTTAGTTTGAATCATTTATCCAGGCTTGTCTTTCTACACAATTTTCTGTCTTGCATACCTGCAAGGTCACCTCTGTTACTTTCTTTCAAGGATGAAAAGTCCAAGTTTTTTTTTTTCCATAACTGAGTGATGAATTGGGGCTGATGAAACTGGCATTGCTATAGCAAATAGCTTTAAATATTGCTTTTACATGTTCTCCTTCAAGCCCATCAAGAACACTTTTACCACTTAAATCCATGTGCAACATGTAGTTTTGGCAGCTGCTTACTATGTAAAAATCAGACTTGATGTTGGACATGACTATTATGTTGGAGTTTTTTAAAACCTTTTTAACCCTAGGTTTATGACCATTCCTGTGGGTGTCCCTTTGTTCCCACTGTGTTAGTGAGTATTTTTGCTGGCCCACAGAGCTAGGTAAAATATGTAGTGGCCACTAAGTGGAGAATTCTCTTTATTTGCAAATTATTACCTTCGGATGATCTTCCTAAACTTCAGAAAATGACACAATAGACATTACCCTTGACCATGACTTAGTTTAATGGCTAACAAATTTATGGAACAGTGAACTGATAAGTGAACAATAGCACTTGTGCAACATAGATTTTACAGCATGTTATTGGATGTAATACATCCTCGAAGAATTGGAGAAAAGCTGCCCTGTCAAACTACGTGTTTGCGCTTGGTGGTTCTTTTCCAGTTAGTCACTATTTGCAGAAGCTATCTGACCTATCACGCTCCAAAGGCTTCAGACAGATTTCTCAGTTTAAGCTAAGAAATAGTTAGCAAAAAATGGACAGAGCCAAATAAAATTAAATAATTTTTCTTATGAATTTAAATGTATATTTGAATAACTTTGCAAGAAGAGCTTTTTTTGGCAGCACCCTCATTTTCTGGGTTAGTGGCTCAGTCAGCCTAAACAAAGAAATCTTGAACTGTATATACCTTTTCCATGTAATAGGGGAGGTATGGCAGCCAAAATGTCTGATTAAAAAGTATGACTTGAATAATTCCATTTGCATTGTTTCTGTATTCTGAGTGCTGTGGAAAGCCCAGGATAGTGCTGTAGTGTCAGATGCACAATACCTGCAGAATAAGTACTTCCCACAAAAGGAGGCATGAAGAATCATTGGGCTGCTTTATACTGAGCTGCATTTGGCTGAATTTGTATTTTGGGTTGCAGGGTGGCACTGGCAGAAGTCCAGTGGCTTAAACTAAAAATGCACTGTTGCAAAGATGTAAAGAAAGGGACTATATAGTGCAAAAAGTGGAATGTGAATGAATATGTTGCAACTGATTGTCATCTTTGTTACCTGAAACTTTTAAATCTGTGGAATTCCCTGTTCGTTCATTAAATGTTTGATGAAAAAGTTGCTAATTATTGTTTATTGAAGATGGCAACCTTTAATAAACAGTACATTTATTGAGTGAAAGACATGACAGAAATGGTTGAACAGAAGCCATAGACATGTAAAGCCTAGTTGATAATGTGCTGGCAGCCGAATTGAAGATGTCTGCATTTAATAGTTTGGTTTGTGAATTAAGACATTTATTTCTGTGGCTGATCTAATAATTGCAGTTATTCCTTGATGATTGCAAACATACTGGATTTCTAAGGTGCTGTACTTGGATTTGACAGTTTGGATATTAGGTTTTTCACCATACTTTTGTTCCATTACCTTAACAAAGAAACATACATCGCTCTTTGGTAAATTAAATAATTTAGTATTTGTTGACTCTATTCTTAGTAGAACTAATTTTTAGATTTCCTTCAGTGGTTTGAAAAATCGCTTTGCTTAGATTATGGTTATTCTTTTGTAGATAATGGGGAAACAATGGTCACCTCTTTTCTGATCTGATCCTTTTTTTTCCAGAGCTCAGTTGCATTCAAAACTAGCCATTTCTTCCGCGGTTTGTTACCTTGGCTGCTACGTTGCTGGGGAGAGGATATAAAGAAATGAGAGTTTAAAAGGGCAGTGGGGGAGTGCAAAGATGGTTACAATTATTTGCAAGTGCATTATTATTAAACATGCAAGTGTACTCCTTATACTGCTCTGAAAGGATTGATTCAAGTTGAGATTCCATTTCAGAGGCAACAGCTGCACTAAAGTTCCTCCCAAAGTGGCCATTTTTTATGTTGGGTGGGCCTAAACTCTGACAGCAGCCAGGGCTGAACTTGTTTCCACTTGATGTCTGCTTGCATCAATGAGGTAACCAATTGAAGTGCACACTGATCTTTTCTCCACCCATATCCCACCACCAAGGTCAGATACTTAGCACAGCAGACTATCAAAAGATTTGAAGTGAACGTGGGAAAGAGTGCCTTAAATTTCCCTCTATAAGCAGGGACCTGGGGGTTCATGTGCATAGACCATTGAAGATGACAGGACAAATTGAAAAGCTAGTTAGCAAAGCATATGGGATCTTGGGCTTCATAAATAAAGGTGCTAAGTACAAAAGCAGGGAAGTTATGTTGGATCTTTATAAAATTTTGGATGGTTTACAGCTAGAATATTGCATCCAGTTCTGGTCACCACACTTTAGGAAGATTGTGAGGGTCCTTTTGATGATGCGGAGAAGATTTATGAGGATCCAAATGATGGATTTTAACAGCAGGATTAGGTTGGAGAAGCTGGACTTGTTCTGCTTGGAACAAGGGAGAAGAGGTTTGATTGAGGTGTTCAAGATTATGACAAGTTTAAATAAGTTCACCCTGTTAGCTGATGATACAAGATCTAGGGAACACTGATTTAAGGTTTTGGGCAAGAGATGCAGAGTAAATATGAGGAAGAACTTATGTTAGGCAGCGAGTAGTAATGTCCTGGAACACTCTGCCAATCAATGATTTCAAAAGGAAATTAGATGAGCACTTGAGGGAAATAAATGACACGAATAGGTTGCAGCTTTGGGACAGACTGAATTGCTCTATGGAGAGCCAGTATGGACTCA
Source organism: Carcharodon carcharias (assembly GCF_017639515.1). Taxonomy (NCBI): domain Eukaryota; kingdom Metazoa; phylum Chordata; class Chondrichthyes; order Lamniformes; family Lamnidae; genus Carcharodon; species Carcharodon carcharias. The sequence goes on from NC_054470.1 coordinate 159,490,245, forward strand.
AGCTGAATGACAGCCTTTTCTGCCGTGATGACTTGCTTACTCTAATTGTTGACCATTTATCATGCCCTCACACACCTTCAAAACTCTTTATAGAGACTTCCAGATTCAATCCCAGGTTACTGGTGAATTCGCAATAAAGTCACTACAGTTCTCTTCATAGATTTTGTATTTGGAAGGGGGAAATTGACCATAGCTTCACTGTTATCTAGATCCAAGCAATAGTGTCAGCTCAGTTTGTAGCACTCTCGCCTCATAGTTGGAAAGTTATGGGTTCAATCCTCCTCCAGGGTTTGAACACAGGAAACTAGGCTGGCTGACCAGTGCCGTACTGAAGGATATGTTGAAGGTGCTGTCTGTTAGTTGAGATGTAAAACCCAGGTCCTGTCTACGCTCTTAGATGGATGTAAAATAGCCCATGGCACTACTTTTAAGATGAGCAGGTCATCTCTCGTGTCCTGACCAATATTTATCCCTCATCATAACAGATTATCTGGTCATTATCACATTGTTTGTGGGAGCTTGCTGTGCACAAACATCTACTACACTTCAAAAAGTACTTAATTGGCTGTAAATCATGTTGGGAGACCCTGAGGTTTTGAAAAGTGCAGTGTGTAAGCAAATCCTTTTTAATCCTGGCATGAATTTGTCAAAATTGAGCTTTATAATTGATCATTAGTGTTTGACAACTTGACTAAGGGTAGTGTAAAATAAATTCTCTCAGAGCAGTTACATAGGGCGTAATTTTCTGGTCCCGATGGAAATTCCTGCCCAAAGTCAACAAGCTTTTGGCTGCTGTCCAAATTTTCCGGTCCCACCTCTGCCAATTCCCACCGCTGGTGGGACTGGAAAATCCTGGCCATAGTAGTTATTTCTTTGAAGTAGTTGTTCACAATAGGATTACTGCATACCCATAAAATTTATAGTGGGCGCATGGTTTCTGAAGGTGATAAACTGCTACATTATGCTACTCTTCTGGCAATGATGCTGCAGCCTTGGACAAAATAAACAATGCCAGGAGTATCGTATTCATAACAAAGTATGTACCAGCTATCTCCGGTTTTAGAGTTTGACCATCTGCTTAACAGTGGAACTTATCTGCTCCCATCTCATCCTGCTGGTTGCTCTGAGTAGGCGTTCATATGTTCGTGCTCAAGTGTATCTGCAAGGGGGAAGCATTTTCTTCTGTAGACTATAGATGTTTGTAAATTGGTTGTTTGCAAGATTGTCTTTTGGGCTGTCTCTAATTAATTAGACTTTGGAACAAGTTGGATTAGCTGCACAATCTATTGGGCCACATACTTTTCCACATCTCATCCAAAAAGGTGCTGGTTTGACTTGATGCCAAATTTTATTTGACAATGCTCATGTGAAGTGCCTTAGGCCCTTTTACAATGCTAAAGGTGCAAAAGGAATGCAAACTGTTGTTGTGCTAATGTCCAAGAAACAAACTGGAATAGTATTTGCTGATATTCCAGAGGACTCATGCATTTTAGATCCATGATTTTAAGATTATTGATCTACTGGAGTGATAATTCTCAATAGATGTTAAAGTGCGCATGTAGTCATAACAATTCTTCTCACACTTTTCATTTTTATCCAGCAGTTTAAGTTGTTTGACCAATTAGTTTCACTGCAGAAGGCTGGTCATGTACTGAATATCATCACGCTTTTTATGAGACACTCAGGATGAGCTAAGTTGGTAACTGCGTCACGATGTTGTTTGTAAGTGTAGTTGGTGTTGCTAAAATGTGTATTGATAACTTAATATTTAGGGAAGATACTCCTAGATTTTGTTGCTCACAGATGAGTGCAGAATGGAGGCTGACTGCAAGAGTTAATTTCATTTTGTCGTAAATGGTGAACACAGAGTTTGCAAGCTGCTTTGGGCATAGTGCCCTACAGTTGGCAGAATCATCATTGTCAATGTCTCCACAGCTTTGGTTAAAGTTGTTGCTTCTTTCAGCTTGTAAGAGACAGTATTCAAGCTGGCCAAGATAGAGGCCAGAGATCTTGTGTTCTGTGGTAGTGTCCTTTGCTTTAAGCTGGCATTCTTTCTGGTAAGCATGCTGGGAGTTGGAAAAACGTAACAAACTGAGGCAATGCAGCAATTTGGAAGCCAGCTTTGGAACTTTGAAAATTAATGATATACCAGGGAGTTGAGTAATTGACTGCATGAGCTGTGGTGATGCTATTGTGCCCCTGATGTGGTGTGTATGCCAAATTGAAAGACATTTAATAAACAAAATCTAGATTCCCTTTTTTCTCTTGGAGATTGAGTTTAGTTTTATTTCAATTATGCCAGTGTTAAACTTGACATAAAATCTTCTGTAATTGTACATTGGTGTAAAATCATTTCTGCAATTAGAATCTGGTCTGATTGAACAGCACGACAGAAAGGATCTAGGCATAACTTTTGGTCTGCCTGTGACTCGATGTGGTCAACCTCTGGGGGTGCTACTTGAGAATGTAAGAAAAGCAGTTGGAACAGGCCATTTGGCCCTTCAATCTAGCTCCACCCTTGAACGAGATCATGGCTGACCAACTTCAACTCCACCTTCCCTCACTTTTCCCATATCTCTCAATTCCTCGAATATCCAAAAATCTAACAACCTCTTGAGGTCCTGTGACCACACGTGGTTTCGATGCTGCTGAGCAAAGTAGAGAAGCAGTGGAGAACTTTCAGCTCCTGATTGCTGTCCAATGATTGAATGTACGGATGGGTGGGGTTGAGCGCCTGCACTTGTATCCTTTTGCAAGTACCTGAGCTTAGGTTTTGGTTACCATTGTACTATGCTGGGGCAGGTTTTTACACTTCTTGACTCCACCATCTTTTTGTCCATCAGTGGAAATTTTAAGGTTGTGTTCGTCTACTAGTTGCGTTCTTTGTCATTTTATTTTTACTGCACTTGAGTTACACTTTTGATGTGTTCTCATCCTCACAATGACACACCTGCTCTTATTTGTCTCCCTTTCTGTCTTTTGCATATTGTCGCAAGTTAGACTGCTTGTCTCATCTTGATTTTCCTTTGTGGACTGTATAACTCATCCATTCCTAGTACATAATTGAAATATTTTTACCCTGTTCTTCCACCCAAAAATACCTCTTAATTTTGCATTACAGTGATGTTAACCTGAGATCCATAATCTGATATTACTCTGACCATGCCTACAGTTTGCTTTTGATTAAGTACATTGAAAATGATCATAATGGACTTGCCTGTCCCAAGTTAGATGCGTAAAGTGAGATTTCTTAATTTTACATGTTCTGTAGTCTCTGAGCAGGAAGAAAATCAAACCTTCATTTGATCCTCATTGAGCGGTTTGGGGATTTGAGTTGTGACTACTCAGTACAACCCTCACCGCCGCATCAAGGAACATTTGACTGAACAAAAAATGCTTATGAACGTAGGGATGAATAACTATTGAACGTGTTCCTTTTCAAAAAGAAGAGTTATTGAGTATGGTTACTGTGAAGGACTTGTATCTAAATTAAATTTGTAGGTTTTAAAAAAATGCTAGAAGGATGCTGAACAAACCAGAAAGCGTTTTTTTTTTGTATTTGTTCTGGGGATATGCGCAATTATTGCCGATCTCTAATTGTCCTTGAGAAGGTGGTGGTGAACTGCAGCCTTAAACTGCTGCACTTCATGTGGTGTAGGTACACTTGCACGCCATTAGGGAGGGAGCTCTAGCATTTGACCCAGAAACAGTGAAGGAACGGTGATATATTTCCAAGTCAGAATAGGGAGTGATTTGGAGCGGAACTTGTAGGTGGTGGTACTCCCATGTAGCTGCTGCCTTTGTCATTCTAGATGGTAGTGGTTGGATGTTTGAAGGTGCTACCAAAGGAGGCTTACCAGTTGTTGCATTGCATCTTATATAAGGTGCACATTGTTGTCACTATGCACTGGTGGTAGAGGGAGTGAATGTTTAAAGTGGTGGATGGGGTGCCAGTCAAATAGGCTGCTTTGTCCAGGATGGTGCTGAACTACTTGAATGTTGATGAAGTGGAGAGCATTCCATCACACTGCTGACTTGTGCCTTGTAGATGGTGGACAGGCTTTGGGGAGTCAGGAGGTGAGTTACTTTCTGCAGAAACCCCAGCCCCTGACCTGCTCTTGTAGGCACAGTATTTATGTAACTCTTTAGTTTCTGGTTAATGGTAACCCCCAGGATGTTGTTGGTGATTATCTATAATGTCTAACTGACAATCTAAAACAGAACACACCCAGCCAGGGTTAAAAATAGAATCTGTAAAAGCCAATATGACATGAAATATTTAAACTAAAAGGAAACCAATTTAATTTTCTTACCAATTGTCAAAGTATTTCTTTTGCTTGTAAACAGATCTAGTTCTATGCTCAGATTTTGTTTATTTTTAAGTGAATTGTTTAGTTCATTCTTAAAATGGTTTCTGTTTCTTCATTACTTTTTGGAGAAGCAATTGTAATCTACTTTCCTCTTCCCTCTTTACCCCAAGTTATCTTCATTTCTCTGCTGAGGATGCTGACATGCAGTTCCATAGCAACCCACTAGCATTGGTCAGTTAAAGCATCCCATGTGTAAGCTTAGTTGCACATTGGTTGTTGGCATTCTAAAGCCTGCCTTTCTGTAGAATACAGTCAGTTTAATAGTGGAGTATTTGGATGAAGAGGTAATTGGGGGTTGAAACAAATAATTCCATGCAAGTGCATCCTGGAATGCAAACGCAATACCCGGCTACTTTTCTCTCCTTCAAGCCATCTGAAACCCCTTTCTCTTGTCCCTCCCCCTTCATCTCCAACAAGTGTGAGGGGCTCATGGACTTCTTTGGTAAGATTGAGACCACCCAGTCATCATTTGTCACTTCCCTCCCTTTCCCTAACTCACCAGGTCAAACTTCTTCCAAAGCTCCCACTGCCCAAGCCCTGTATTCACATTGTTCTCTCCTATCTCCCCTGGTTCCCTCTCCAAGCACATCTTGTCCATGAGATCCACCTCCTGCACCCTCGACTCTATTCCCATTAAACTGCTGACCACCTGACTGCCCTTCCTGGCTCCCATGTTCATGATTCCCTCTCTTCAGGCACTGTCCCTCCCTCCTTCATATTTGCCATTGTCACAACTCTCCTCAAAGCCAAACCTTGACCCCACTACCCTTGCAAACTAAGGCCCTATCTCCAACCTTACCTTTCCTCTCCCGAGTCCTTGAATCTGTTGTTGAGTGACAAATCTGTGCCCGTCTTTTTCAGAACTCTAGTTTGAATCCCTCGAATCAGTTTCCACCACTGCTAAGGTACTGAAATGGCTTTTAACACAATGATAAATTATAACCTATGTGAAGGTGGCAAAGATAGACTAACTCTTCTCGTTCTTCTTGATCTGCATGCAGCCTTTGACAGAATGAATCACACCATCCTTCTCCCAACCCCTCTCCACTGTCGTCCAGCTGAGTGGGACTGCACTCGCCTGACTATTTTTAACAGTTTAATCATAGCCATTGTATGACTGTCAATGGCTCCACTTTTTCCTCCCATGCCATTACATCTCAGGTTCACCACCACTACCGCACTGTCGTCCCCCCCCCCCCCCCACCCCGCCACTTCCCTCCTGGATCTATCCTTGGGGCCCCTCCTATTTATTATCTACATGCTGCCCCTCAGTGGCATTATTTGAAAGTGCAGTGTTAGTTTTCATATGGACATTGACAATACCCAGCTCCACCTCATCACCACCTCTCTTGAGTCCTCTGCTGTTTCTAAATCATTAGACCATTTAACTGACATCCAGTACTGGATTAGCAGAAATTCCCTCCAATTAAACATTAGGAGGACTCAAGTCATTGCGTGTGGTTCCATTACAATTTCCGTTCCATAGCTACTGACCCCATCCCTCTACCTGGCAACAGTCTGAGGCTGAACCAGGCTGTTCACAACCTTGGTGTCATATTTGACTCTGAGATGAGTTTCTGACCTCATATCAGTGGCTTCAGTGGAACTGCGTATGTCCATCTCTGTATCATTGTCGGACTCCAGCTCAGGCTCAGTTCCTCTGCTGGTGAAACCCTCACTTTTGCTACCTCTAGACTTGAATATTCTGAACGAGTTGTTCTCTGGAGGTCATCCAAAATTCTTCTGCCCATGTATTAACTCACAGGAGGTCCCATTTACCCATCAACTCTGTGCTCACTGACCTATATTGGCTCCTGGTTAGGCAACACCTAGATTTTAAAATTCTCATCCATGTTTTCAAATCCCTCCATGGCCTCAATCCTCAATATCTCATCACCTTGAGGCCTGCAACCCTCATATATCTGTGCTCTTCTGGTTCTGGCCTCTTGAGTATCCGAGCATCCCTGCTGAAACATTGGACTTCTCTTTCCTCCTTTAACACACTTCTTGTCCAAGCTATTGGCCATCTGTCCTCATATACCCTTATGTGGCTTGGTGTCAAATTTTGCCTTATGCTCGTTTGAAGTGCCTTGGGATGTTTTATTATTTTAAAAGCAGTATATAAGTACAAGGTGTTGGTGGTGATCAGGTCACTCACCTTAGACCATGGATTGAGCTTGGAACCTTCTTGATCTACATAGCAGGAGAGGAGAACTTGGTGAAATTGCAATCACTGGGGAAGCAGTACTGAGCAAACCATTGGAGTTGTGGGCTGACAAATCTCCGGGTCCTGATGTACTTCATCCCGGAGCCTTAGAGAGGTGGTTAATGAGGTAGGAGATGCGCTGGTGTTAATTTTCCAAAATTTGCTAGATTCTGGAAAGGTTCCCTCAGATTGGGAGTCAGAAAGGGAAGCAACCCAGAGCTGGAGAGGATAAATCAGGACTGAGGCTTCAGGCCTACACCAGTCAGCTGCTCGAAATCGGCCAGCGCTGAGTTCAAAAGGAGCCTGAAAAAAACATAGTGACATCACAGGAAAACTTTAAGTTCATTGGTTCGTAAGAAACTGCTGTTCAGGACTGTCTTTAAATTGCTGTAAGTTATAAAAGCGCATTACTTTTAAAGAAGTAGGTATACTTGCATTTAAGAGAGAAATACCAGGAATAAAGTATTATAAACAAACCAAAGTAAAATGAAGTTAAGACATGGCAGATAAAAGCAAAATACTTCAGATGCTGGAAATCTGAAATAAAAGCAGAAGACGCTGGAAAAACTTAGAAGTTTGTGGAGAGAGAGTTAACATTTCGAGTCCGTATGACTCTTCAGAGCTAAGGAGAAGTAGAATTGTGATTAAACTTATACTGTTTAGTGGGGGGGTGGTGGGTTGGGGTGGAGCAGGTGAAGCCAGCTAGAAGGCCAACGATAGGTAGGATAAAGGAGAGATTGACAAAGATGTCACGTGCAAAGGGAATGTTAATAGTAGTGGTAAGAGCGAAAGAAGGTGCTGATAGTGGCGTAACGGTAAGGAAGCAGAATGTGTTAATAGCATTGAAAGAAGAACATGGAACAAGAAACAGATGGCCCTTTTGGAGGTGGGGTGGGGGGAGGGCAGTGGTTAGAGATAGAAAAAGGGATAAAAGGAGGATAAAAGGGATAAAATAATGAATAAGTGAATGGAAATTAGTAAATAAAAAATAAAAATAAATTTAAAAGGGATTTAAAAAGGAATGAAGATAGAGGAGAGTGTTCATGGTCTGAAGTTGTTGAACTGAATGTTAAGTCTGGAAGGCTGTAACGTGCCTAATCAGAAGATAAGGCACTGTTCCTCCAGTTTGCGATGGGCTTCACTGGAGCATTGCAGCAGGCCAAGGGCGGATACGTGGGCATGAGAGCGGGATGGTGTGTTGAAATGGCAGCTAACATGAGGGTCTGGGTCATGCTTGAGGATAGACGGAAGGTGTTCCCCAAAGCGGTCACCATGTCTGCATTTGGTCTCCCCTAATATAGAGGAGATTGCATTGGGAGCAGCGAATGCAGTAGACCAAATTGAAGGAGGTGCAAGTGAAGCGCTCCTTCACCTGAAAGTAGTATTTGGGCCCTTGGACGGTGAGGAGGTAAAGGGGCAGGTGTTGCACTTTCTATGATTATATGGGAAGGTGCCGTGGGAAGGGGATGAGGAGCTCGAACGGTGGCTGGAGTCACTGTGGCACATCTGCGAGGCTGAGAGCTGTGTGGATTGCATATTCAGAGAGGTGGTCATAAGGCAGTTTAGAAGCCTGGAGGCAGAAAGGGAGTGGGTGACCGCCAGGCAGTCCAAGAGAACTAGGCAGGTAGTGCATGGGTCTCCTGGGGTACTGCTCACAAATCAGTTTTCCATTTTGGAAGCTGGTGAGGATGCTGGTTCCTCAGAGGAGTGCAGTCAGAGCCATGTTTGTGACACCACGAGTAGCTTGGCTGTACAGGAGAGGAGGAAGAAGAAAGAAAGAACAATAGTGATAGGGGATTCATTAGTTTGGGTTAGGGGAACAGACGAGTGTTTGCGCAGCCAAAGATGTGACTCCAGCATGGTATGTTGCCTCCCTGGTACCAGGGTCAAGGATGTCACAGAGCAGCTGCAGGACATTCTTCTAGGGGAGGATGCTCAGTCGGAGGTTATGGTCCACGTTGGTACCAATGACGTGGTAGGAAGGGGGATGTGGTTCTGCAATCATAATTTAGGGAGCTAGGTTAAAATTAGCAAGCAGGACCTCAAATATAGCAAGTGTGTACAGAGATAGGAGGATAAGGCAGATGAATGCGTGGCTGGTAAGATGGTGCAGGAAGGAGGCTTTCAGATTGCTGGGACACTGGGACTGGCTCTAGGGGAGATGGCATCTGTGAAGCTGGACGGGTTGCACCTCAACAGAGCCAGGACTGAGTTCCTTGCGGACATTTTGGGGGGGCTTTAAACTAACTTGGCAGAGGTGTGGGAACCAGGAGAGAATATTAGAGAGGAATGTGAATATTAGAGAGGAATGCCAGGGTGCACAAAATACTGGGAGAGACGGGCAGCACTAGTATAGAGAATTGTAAGTTAATAGGTGGAGTCAAAGTGAGGAAGAAAGCCATGAAGCTTAAATCAGAGTTACTGCGCATGTACGTGAATGCATGGAGTTTAGTAGATAAGATTGGGGAGTTACAAACGCAGATTGCCATGTGGAAATATGATGTGGTGGTGATAAGAGACCTGGCTCATGGAAAGGCAGGACTGGGTGTTAAATATTCCTGGTACAAGGTGTTCAGAAAAGATAGGAAAGGAAGGAAAACAAGAAAAGGAGGAGGGCTGGTGGTGTTGGTTAAGGAGAGCATTGCAGTGTTAGAGAAAGGATTTTTAAAAATTCATTTATGGGATGTGGGCTTCGCTGGCTCGGCCAGCATTTATTGCCCATCCCTAATAGCCCTTGAAGTGGTGGCGAGCTGCCGTCTTAAACCATTGCAGCCCCTGTGGTGTAGGTGTTCCAACAGAACTGTTAGGGAGTGAGATTCAAGATTTTGACTCAGTGATAGTGAAGGAACAGCGATATATTTCAAAGTCAGGAGGTGAGTGGCTTGGAGTGGAACTTTCAGGTGGTGGTGTTCCCATGTATCTGCTGCCCTTGACCTCCTAGATGGTAGTGGTCGTAGGTTTGGAATGTGTTACCCAAGGAGCCTTGGTGAGTTTCTGCAGTGCATTTTGTAGATGGTACACACTGCTGCCACTGTATATCAGTGGTGGAGGGAGTAAATGTTTGTGGAATGGGTGCCAATTAAACGGGTGCTTTGGCCTGGATGGCTTCTTGAGTGTCGTTGGAGCTGCACTCATCCAGGAAAGTGGGGAGTATTCCTTCACTCCTGACTTGTGCTTTATAGATGGTGGACACACTTTGATGTGAATTACTCATTGCAGGATTCCTAGCCTCTGACCTGCTTTTGTAGCCACAGTATTTCTATGGCTAATCCAGTTCAGTTTTTGGTCAATGGTAACCCCCAGGATGTTGATGGTGAGAGATTTTGTGATGGTAATGCCTTTGAATGTCAAGGGGCAATGGTTAGATTCTCTCTTGTTGGAGATGGTCAATGCCTGGCACTTGTATGGCATAAATGTTTCTTGACAGCCCAAGCCTGGATATTGTCCGGGTCTTTCCGCATTTGGACATGGACTGCTTCAGTATCTGAGGAATCACAAATGGTTCTGAACATTGTGCAATCATCAGCAAACATCACCACTTCTGACTTTATTGATAAAGCAGCCGAAGATGAGTTGGGCCTAGGACACAACCTTGAGGAACTCCTGCAGTGATGTACTGAAATTGAGATGAATGACCTCAAATAGCCATAACCATCTTCCTTTGTGCTTGGTCTGACTCCAACCAGTGGAGAGTTTTCCCTCTGATTCCCATTGACTCCAGTTTTCTAGTGCTCCTTGATGCCACACTCGGTCAAATGCTGCCTCAATGTCAAAGGAGTCACTCTCGCCTCACCTCTGGAGATCAGTTCTTTTGTCCATGTTTGAACCAAGGCTGTAATGAGGTCAGGACCTGAATGGCCTTGCCGGAACTCAAAGTAAACATCAGTGAACAGGTTATTGCGAAGCAAGTGCCACTTAATAGCACTGTTGATGACCCCTTCATCACTTTACTGATGATGGTGAGTAGACTGATGGGGCGGTGATTGACTGGGTTGGATTTGTCCTGATTTTTGTGTACAGGATATACCTGGGCAATTTTCCACATAGCTGGGCAGGTACCAATGTTGCAGCTGAACTGGAACAGTTTGGCTAGGGGCACAGCAAGTTCTGGAGCACAAGTCTTCAGTACTATTACTGGAATATTTTCAGGGCCCATAGCCTTTGCTGTATCTAATGCCCTCAGCTGTTTCTTGACATCACATGGAATGAACCAAATTGGCTGAAGACTGGCATCTGTGATGCTGCGGACCTCCAGAGGAGGCCCAGATGGATCATCCACTCGGCACTTCTGACTGAAGCTTGTTACGAATGCTTCAGCCTTATCTTTTGCACTGCTGTGGTGGACTCCTCCGCTGTTGAGGGTGGGTGGTTTAATTGTCCACCACCATTCACGACTGAATGTGGCAGGCCTGCAGAGCTTAGATCTGTAGATTCTGGAATTGCTTAGCCCTGTCTATCGCTTGCTGCTTATGCTGTTTGGCACGCAAGTAGTCCTGAATTGTAGCTTCCCCAGGTTGACACCTCATTTTTAGGTATGCCTGGTGCTGCTTCTGGCATGCCCTCCTGCAGTCTTCATTGAACAAGGGTTGATCCCCTGGCTTAGTGGTAATGGTAGAGTGGGGGTTATGCCAGGCCCTGAGGTTACAGATTGTGGTTGAGTACAATTCTGCTGCAGGTGGCCAACAGCGCCTCATGGTTGACCAGTCTTGAGCTGCTAGATCTATCTATCCTATTTAGGAAGGTGGTAGTGTCACACAACACGATGGAGGGTCTCCTCGATGTGAAGATGGCACTTCGTCTCCACGAGGACTGTGCGGTGGTCACTCCTACCAATACTGTCATAGACAGATGTGTCTTCGGCAGGTAGGTTGGAGAGGATGGAGTCGAGTGTGGGTCGATTGGGTTTGCCGTCATCGTTTCCACTGTCTAGTTTGATGCCGGGTGGTCTGCCCTGTTTCATTCGTTTTTACTTAATTGACTTTTTAACCATTTGGCACAACTGAGTGGCTTGCTAGGCCATTTTAGAAGGCATTAAGAGTCAACCACAGTGTTACAGGCCTGTGCTCCAGACCAGGTGAGGATGGCAGATTTTCCTTCCCCTAAAGGACATTAGTGAATCAGATGGGTTTTTATGACAATCGACAATGGTTTCACGGCCGTCATAAGACTTTTAATTCCAGATTGTTTATTGAATTCAAGTTCCACCATCTGCCATGGTGGGATTCAAACCCAGGCCCCCAGAATTACCAGTCCGATGACAACACCAAGCCACTGCCTCTCTGAGGGTTCAAGGTCAATGGATTTGGTTAGATCTAAGGAACAAAAATGATGCAATTACATTGCTCGCTGTAGTCTCCAGACCGCCAACTAGTGGGAAGGGCGTAGAAGAACAAATCTGCAAAGAAATTGTAGAGAGATGCAGACATTATAGAGTAGTTATAATGGGGGACTTGAATTACCAGATTGTAGACTAGGAGAGTGGTAGTGTAAAAGGTGGAGAGGGGCATGAGTTCCTTAATTGTGTGTTCAGGAGAATTTTCTGCAGCATTATGTGTCCCGTCCAACAAGAAAGGATGCCCTGTTGGACATGGTTCTTGGAAATGAGGTGGACCAAGTAGATTAGGTGGCAGTGGGGAAACATTTAAGAGACAGCGATCATTGAATTGTTAGAGTGACAGTAGAAAAGGACAATGTGCAATCCAGTGTAAGAATAATTAACTGGGGGAGAACTGACTTCAGTGGGGCAAGAACGGAGCTGGGCCAGATATACTGGAACCAAATGTTGGCAGGGAAAACTGTAGTTGAACAATGGGCTACCTTCAAAGAAGAAATGGCTCGGGCACAGTCAAAGTATATTCCCTCAAAAGGGAAAGGTAGGGCAAACAATTCCAGAGCTCCGGTGATGAACATAAGAACAAGGAACAGGAGTAGGCAATTCAGCCCCTCGAACCTGCCCCGCCATTCAAAAAGATCAAGGCTGATCTCATTTCAGCCTCAACCAATTTCCCATACTCTCCATAACCTTTCAACCCGTTACTAATTAAAAACCTGTCTATTTCCTCCTCAAATTTATTCAGCGTCCCGTCATCCACTGCACTCTAGGTAGTGAGTTCCACAGATTCACGACCTTTTCGAGAGAAGTAATTCCTCCTCATCTCTGATTTAAATCTACCACCCCTTAGCCGAATACTATGGCCTCTCATTCTTGAATGCCCCACAAGGGGAAACATCCGCACCACGTCTACTTTGTCTATCCCGTTTAGCATCTTATATACCTCAATTAGATCTCCTCTCATGCTTCTAAACTCTAGCGAGTTTAGGCCTAAACTGCTCAATCTCTCCTCATAAGACAAGCCCCGCATCTCTGGAATCAGTCTGGTGAACCTTCTCTTAATCGCCTCCAAAGCAACTACATCCTTCCTTAAGTAAGGGGACCAAAACTGTGCACAGTACTCTGGGTGCGGTCTCAGCAATGCCTTGTACAGTTGCAACAACACTTACCTATGTTTATACTCTATTCCTTGAGCAATAAATGCCAAAATTCCATTTGCCTTCCTTATTACCTGCTGTACCTGCATATTAGCTTTCAGTGATTCATGCACGAGGACACCCAGATCCTTCTGCACTGAAGTGTTCTGAAGTTCCTCTCCATTTAAATAATAAGTTGCCTTTTTATCCTTCTGCCCAAAATGGATAACCTCACACTTAACCAGGTTAAACTCCATCTGCCAAATTTTGGCCCATTCACCTAATCTGTCCATATCAATTTGTAAATTTTTATTTCTTCATTGCAACATACCTATTTTTTGGTGTCATCTGCAAATTTAGCTATAGTACCTTCTATCCCTGAACCCAAGTCATTAATATAGATTGTAAATAGTTGGGGCCCCAAGGACCGAGCCCTGTGGCACCCCACTAGTTACAGCTTGCCTTCCAGAAAAAGACCCATTTATCCCGACTCTTTGCTTTCTGTTGGTTAGCCAATCCTCTATCCAAGCTAATACATTACCCCTAACTCCGTGTGATCTTATCTTGTGTATTAATCTTCTGTGCGGCATCTTATCAAAGACCTTCTGGAAGTCCAGATATACTACATCTATAGGATCCCCATTATCCACTTTGCTTGTTACATCTTAAAAGAACTCTAGCAAATTAGTCAAACACGATCTACTCATCAAAAAACCATGCTGACTCTGATGGATTGCATTTTGACTTTCCAAATGCCGCATCACTACTTCCTTAATAATGGATTCCAATAATTTCCCAACGACAGATGTTAAACTAACTGGTCTATAGTTTCCTACTCTCTGCCTCCCCCCCACTGCTTTTGAATAGGGGCGTTATATTAGCATTTTTCCAATCCTTTGAAAGAGGAGATAAAAATTAAGATAGAGAAGAAAGAGTGTGCTTATTACGGGTGTCATGTAGAAAATACAATTGACAACCAGGTGTAATAGAGAAGGTTCAGGGGGAGGTGAAAAAACAAATAAGAGAAACAAAGAAGGGTCATGAGAAAAGACTGGCAGCCAACGTAAAGGGGAATCCCAAAGTCTTCTATCGGCACATAAACAGTAGGGGGATGGTAAAAGGAGGAGTAGGGCTGATTCAGAACCAAAAAGGGGATTTACTTATGGAGGTAGGGGGCATAACTGAAGTGTTGAATGAATACCTTGCATCTGTTTTTAGCAGGGAAGCAGATGCTACTGAGGCCACTGTGGTAGAGGAGGAAACACTGTCACTGGAAAAGTTTAAAATTGATAAGGAGGAAGTGCTGGATAAACTGTTGGTACTTCAAGTTGACAAGGCACTGGGACTGGATCAGATGTCTCCAACTATATTGAAGGAAGTAAGAGAGGCAATTGCAGGGGCACTGGCCATAATTTTTCAATCTTCCCCAGACTCCAGGGAGGTGCTAGAGGGCTGAAGAATTCCAAACATTACGCCCTAGTTTAAAGAAAATTGTAAAGATACGCCCAGCAATTACAGACCAATCAGTTTCATATCAGTGGTGAGGAAGCTTCTTGAAACAATTATTCAGGATAGAATTAATTGTCACATGGAAAAATGTGGGTTGATTAGGAAGAGCCAGCATGGATTTATAAAGGGAAAATTGTGTGAAACTAACTTGCTGGAGTTTTTGAAGAGGTAAGAGAGAGGGTTGATGAGAGTAATGCTGTTGATGTGGTGTAAAAGAATATTCAAATGGCATTTGATACAGTGCCACACAACAGACTTGTGAGAAAAGTTATAGCTTATGAAGTAACAGGGACAGTATCAATGTGGATACAAAATTGGCTGAGTAATAGGAAACAGTGAGTAATGGTCAATAGTTATTTTTCAGGCTAGAGGAAGGTTTGTAGTTGAGTTCCCCAGGGGGGCGTCAGCATTTGGGCCCTTGCTTTTCCTGATGTATATTAATGATCGAGATCTTGGTGTACAGGGGACAATTTCAAAGTTTGCAGATGATACAAAACTTGGAAGCATTGTAACCTGTGAGGAGGACAATATAGAACTTCAAAAGGACTTGGACAAGTTGGTGGAGTGGGCAGATAGGTAGCAGATGAAGTTCAATGGGGAGAAGTGTGAGGTGATGCATTTTTGTAGGAAGAACTTGGAGAGACAATATAAAATAAAGGGCACAATTCTTAAGGGTGTGCAGGAGCAGAGGGACCTGGGTGTATATGTGCATAGATTGTTGGAGGTGGCTGGACAGGTGGAGAGAGCAGTTAATAAAGCATACGGTATCCTGGGCTTTGTTAATAGGGGCATAGAATACAAGAGCAGGGAGATTGTGTTGAGCTTATATAAGACACTAGTTAGACCTCAGCTGGAATATTGTGTACAGATCTGTGCGCCACACTGTAGGAAGGATGTAAACGCATTGGAGAGAGTGCAGAAGAGGTTTAAAAGAATGGTTCCAGGGATGAGAAACTTCAGTTATGAAGATAAATTTGGAGAGGTTTGGACTGTCCTCCTTGGTGAGGAGACAGCTTAGAGATTTGATAGAGGTGCTCAAAACCATGAGGGGCTGGACAGGGTAGGTAGAGCGAAACTCACAAAAGGATCGAGAATGAGAAGGCACAGACTTAGCGATTTGCAAAAGAAGCATTGTGATGTAAGAAAGAAACTTTTTCACATAGCAAGTGGTTCGAGTCTGGAATGCACTGCCTGGAAGTTTGGTGGTGGCAGGTTCAATTGAGGCACTAAAGAGAGCGTTGGATGATTATTTGAATAGAAACAATGTGCAAGATTACGGGGAAAAGGCAGTAGAATGGCATTAAGTCACAGTGCTCATTCGGAGAGCTGGTGCAGATATGATGGGCTTGATATCTGTTGTGGAGAAGGAGTTAGAATCATCGATCATTAAGGAGGTTAGAGCAACCCAAATTAATTGGGAAGAGTCAGCATGTTTTTGTGAAAGGGAAATCATGTTTAACCAATTTATTGGAGAGCTTTGAAGAAGTTACATGCATCGTGGATAAAGGGGAGCCTGTAGATGTGCTGTACTTGGATTTCGAGAAGGCGTTTGATAAAGTGCCACATCAAAGATTATTGCAGAAAATAAAAGCTCATGTTGTTGGTGGGGAGGGTAACATAATAGATTGGAAAGAAGATTGGCTGGCTGGCAGAAAACAGAGCATGCGCAAATGGGCGTTTCCTGATTGACAGGTTGTGACGTGTGGAGTCCCATGGGTCTGTGCTGGGCCCTCAACTTTTTACAACTTATATCAATGACTTAGATGAGAGGAGTGAAGGCATGGTAGCTAAATTTGCAGATGACACAAAAATAGGTAGGAAAATATGGTGTGAAGAGGACATGAGGTTGCAGATGGTTATAGATAAGTTGAGTGAGTGAGCAAAAATCTGGCAGATGGAGTATAATGTAGGAAAATTTGAAGTTGTTCACTTTGGCAGGAAGAATAAAAAAGCAGCGTATTACTTAAATGGAGAACAGCTGTAGAGTTCCGAGCTGTAGAGGGATCTCGGTGTTCTAGTGCATGAGTCACAAGAAGTTAGTATGCAGACACAGCAAGTAATTAAGAAGGCTAATGGAATGCTATCCTTTATTATGAGAGGAATTGAATATAACTGAAGCACAACATCCTTGTATGCAGGGCATTGGTGAGACCACATCGCAAATATTTTGTGCAGTTTGGCTTCCTTATTTAAGGAAATATGTAAATGCATTGGAGGCGGTTCAAGGAGGTTTACCAGATTGATACCTGGAATAAGCGGGTTGTCTTATGAGGAAGGGTTAGACAGACTTGAGTTTAGAAGCGAGGGGTGACATTAATGAAGTATGTAAGGTCCTGAAGGGTATTGACAACGTGGATATGCAAATAATGTTACCTCTGTGGGTGAGTCCAGAACTAGGGGGCACTGTTTTAAAATTAGGGGTTACCCTTTTCGGACAGAGATGAGGAGAAATTTTTTTCTGAGTGTTGTGTGGCTTTGGAAGTCTTAGCTTCCGAAGGCGGCGGAGGTGGGGTCATTGAATATTTTTGAGACAGAGTTAGATAGATTGTTATTAGGAAAGGGAATCAAAGGTTATCATGGCTAGATGGGAATTCAAATCATAAATGGATCAGCCATGATCTTATTGAATGGCAGAGCAGGCTTGAGGGGTTTAATGGCCAACTTCTCTTATTTTGTATGTTTGTATGAAATGAAAGACAGGTACATTTAATTGATCGTTAGGAACACTTAATTGATCATAACACCAAATACAAGTACTCTTTAAGAAGACTTCATTAAATTGCACCAGCTGTTAGTTTGAGTTCTATGATTTTTTTTTTCAGCACACCTAATGGAGGACACCTAGTTATGTCTTAGCGGGACTTAAAATTTGTGGGATTATCATCTTAAAATTTTTCAGTTTAGTATTTATTTTTGGTCATCAAATGGTATGTGGTCTTGACACAAATTCGGTTATAAGGATGAAACAACTGCACTTTACAGAAAAACTGCTTAAGTACAAAAGGAGCCTGAAATAACTGGCAACCATGTGTGGCATGACACTGGAGGCGTTAGAGAATTAAGCCACTTTTCTTCAGCAGTGTTGTTTGACAGCCAGATTACAGAGGGCTTTTTATGTTTGTGCATGTGTTGCAAATCAAATTACTATTTGTGATTCATTTTTGCTTTTAGTACAATTGTATTAGATGTACCATGAAAATTACCATGGACTTGGCTTTTGGCATTTCTTGATGTATAGGTTGTATTGTTTCTTCAGCCTGCTATTGCTATTTTTGGAAAATTTCACATTCTTTAAATAATTCCTGCGACTACAAATGCTTACTCAGACCTTGACCTAAATTGCTTCCAATAGCACATTGGGCAGACTGTACTGCAATAAATACGGGTTAGTATTTTGAGCCCTGGTTACTCTCCCATTCTGTGGTAGACTGTGGTTCCACAGACAGTGAGGTTGTCTGGTACCTCATACAAGTGACCTGTTTATGCGTGAGCTTGTATTGACAGGCTATTCAGCAACAGGGAGGAATGTTGCAACCAGTCTGAAAACTGTCCTTGCCCAAGATCCACGTGTCTACTTCCAGCAGGAGTCATTAGATAATGATCTGCAACAGGAGACCTTGGCTGATTTTTAATAAACTCCATGACGCAATTTTCTTTTGGGGAGTTCAGTATACTACAGCAGGAGTTGCACTATTAACCTGTTAGGGAAGAGGAGTATTGGAATTCATGTGAAATCGACAGTACTTTTAAATGCGTTTGCCATCAGGATGTTGCACTGATGATGCACCAGAGTATCTCCTAATGTAGTAAATGAGGATGTACCTGGAGAGAGCAAGCGGAAGAAAAAAAATTGGCAACTTGTGAGAAATTGAGCAAAATAAGTAAATCAAGGAAGAAACGGGACTAATGCCACTCATCCTGGATATAATCCCTCTTAATTAACGATGTTTTTGTATATCAAATAAAATTGCACAGCAGGACCTGAATTGTTTTTTTCCTGTGAATGATTAAAATATATAAGTGTGATGCACTTTTATTTAACTGCAGATATATCAGCTGCATGAAAATAATGCAGAAATAAATTTTTAAAAATGTTTTCCTACATTCATGCTTCTTCTATGGCTTTTGTTGAAACTAATGCGCAGTTGCCATTAATCATGCCTGGTGTTGTTTTTCTTAAAGTATCAACAGATTTGCAAATTTAATTGTCATTCCATTCCTCCGCAATAAAAATCTACTCTCTGCAGCTGTTTATAGCTGGCTTAATGAGTCTAGCACGTCAGTGACAAGTATGATGGTGCGACCAAGCTGTGTAAAATTAGTTTTTCCTTCCTGTGGGTTTTTAAAATTTGTTCTTGGGACGTGGGAGACACTGGAAAGGTTGCATTTATTGCCCATCCAAGTAATTTTGAGAAGGTGGTGGTGGGCTTTCTGCTTGAACTACTGTAGTGTTTCTGTGGTGTTGGATTGAGAATTCCAGAATTGTGATCCAATGATAATGAAGGAAGATATTGTCTGGCTTAGAAGGAGTGGGACACTATATGAAGCAAGTCACCTACCTCCCAGTTGTCTTGTTAATTTGCATTATTTTTATGGTGCATTTGCATTTTAAGTCACTTTCTGAGGAATTCTGCAATGTCAGATGTAGTGATAACTCCTGGTACAATAGAAAGCAGCTAGTTATTAATTATCAAAACAACGTGTGTGTGTGTGTGTGTGTGTGTGTGTGTGTGAGATACGTTTTCACATATTTTTGGAATTGCTTTGTCTTTTTGCCAGAGTTTTACCTGTCAGGGGTGCTGCCTTTCCCAATGGCTTGGAAATGTCCAGTGGGAGTTAAACTAACTGTGGCTGTACAGTGATAAAAACAAAAAAACTGCGGATGCTGGAAATCCAAAACAAAAACAGAATTACCTGGAAAAACTCAGCAGGTCTGGCAGCATCGGCGGAGAAGAAAAGAGTTGACGTTTCGAGTCCTCATGACCCTTCGACAGAACTTGAGTTCGAGTCCAAGAAAGAGTTAAAATATATATTTATATATATATATATTTCTGCTGAGTTTTTCCAGGTAATTCTGTTTTTGTTTTTGTTGTGGCTGTCCAGTGTCAGTGTGAATGATTCAGCATCTGATCCCATTGGCCAGTCTTTGTTACCCTGAGATATGGTAGTAGTAAAAAGTACGGACTGTCCCCATCTGCTTGGATGCAAAGCGTCATCCCGTTGTGTTCAGTTTAGTGTTAGTGATGTGTAACGGGTAGATTCAAGTGACAGTCCAGGGATTTTCAACTGTGGCATTCCAGGTTGGAAAGTACAAATGGAGGGAAAGAAATGTGCAAGTGCTGGGAATGTGAAATAAAAATGGAAAATAATGGGGCAGGTTTGTTGGTGTCTCTACAGATTAAAAAAGCAGATTGACCATTTTTGATCAGCTGCATAGTGCTAATGGAAGTACTATTCTTCTGAATAAATTTGCACTTATCTTAAAAAGATTGGATTTCCCTGGAGAACAAATCTGTTTTTTCTCCTTTTAGTAGACTCAATGTACATGAGGTATGCAATGCCAAAGGAATCACTTGCTCAGTCTGTTGAACACTTTGAAGTGCTCCGTTCTACTTATTCTACGGGGATGCAGCACATTTTGAGCAGTGCTATTTTGTGTGCAATATAGGTGAAGTGCATCTTTTTAACACCAATAATAGGAAAAATTCATTTAGTGTTGCCACTTTGGGGGAAAAAAGCAAGCCCATTCCTGCTGAAGGTTGAACTGGCTGCTTGGCACCACAATAATTATGCAGAATTAGATGTTTTGGAGCATCCAAAATTTCTCCATTCATTCGCAGCCTGAAAGAATATTTAGTGTTAGTTCAATTTAATGATGCTTTTTGTTGCATGTGTGGTGCCATTATGCAGAGCAATTTATTTGCCAAAGTAGTTTTTTCCAGAAATATTGCAAAATCTTCGTAACTCCTGTGTGCATTAAAGTAAATCTGTATGGGCTGCCTCTTGAACTGTAAAACTAGCTCTGTTTTTGATTTTGCTGAATATTTGGATATTTGCCTTCAGTGGGTTTCATAGAAAATAGCTGAAGCCTGGCCAAATGTAGTTTTATTTCATTTTGGGACTAAAATTTGAAATATCATCAAATTATGCACTTTTGAATCTACACTCTGAACTGTACCACCATTAACTGGTGTTAAATGATTCATGGTGCCCGTGAGTCAGCACTCTTATGCATTGAAATACATACTAAATACCGTATTCTCTGAAAGTGTTCTGTTTGGCTGTTTCTCAATGCACCTATCCCATTAACCTATGTAAAGTGCCTAGAGGAGAATGTCATCAAAAACCAGATGGTGCATTGAGATCTGTCACTTTGCTAATGTTGTAATATTTTTCTTTTTCAAAAGTATTATGCAAATATATAATATTATGCAAATATAAGCGTAAAGACTTTCAACTTGCTACTGCTCTGCATCTGCTGTATTTTCTCTTCACACTTTACTCTGCTCCTTAACATTCCTGCATCCCTTTGAATCTTTGCATTTTTAATCATTTCTTACAGAAACCCAAGGCTTATTTATCCTATTCACCTCCCCTTTAAAGATCTTTGACTGCATATCCTCTTCACATGTTTCTCTTCTTCCTTAAGTCCAATCTTCTACACCCTTGATCTCTCCCCACTTACTTTATGATGATTAAACTTCCCCTCCTGTGCCCCTGCTACTTGATGATTAGTTTGACCTTCTGAATCTATGTTTCCCGCCTCTGTTTCACTTCACCATTAGTGGTAAAGCCTTTGGCTGTCTCGACCTCACTCAACAGCTCTCTCTAACTCTATTTCTAAAGCCCTCTGCCTTGCCATTTCTTACTCCAGTTTTGTCTTCAAGAAGGTAATTCTTGAAATCCATCTTTTCACTTGGCACCTCTTCATTGATTTTATACTTCTCTTCCCCCCCATCATGTAAAGCACCTTGGAGCACATGCAGCCTTGTTTACTCTATGTTTTCTTGAATATTGTACTCTGTTGCTTCCGCTGCCACTCTTGGAGAAAACTACACTTTAGGTATTCTGAGCATCACTACAACTTTCGTCCCAGCATCCTAGTTCTAAGGCTTGCAACATTAACTTATCAATCGTGATTGAAAAATATTTTCAAGGTATGTTTTCAATTTGTCTCTTGCTCCCTTCTGTTCCTGTGATGTGACTGCTGAATATCTCACTTTACTGTGTTCAGATATGCTCGATCTTATTATTGTTAACAGCCTATTGAAATGGACTATTAAAGTGCATTAGTCTGAGCTAATTTATGTAACTAGATTAAACGAATTGGCTTGAGAAATCTTCATTGCAATAATTTAAAGCTCATGAAGAGGGACTTTTTATTTGTGTCTTACCTGTAAATATTTCAAGTATAGCTTCACATTTTGGGTGTTATAAAGCCTTTAGATTAGAAACTGAACAGTAATTTGACAGTGGCCAATGTCAGACTGGCAGTGAGTTCATGTTTTGCCATTTATACAGGAACTATTATTGTCCCATTGTAGACTTAAAGATTAAATCATTCCTGACAGCTGAATAGATAAAAGCATCCCTATATAAACCATTTCCTTCAGGACAGGAGAAAAAGAAATACTGATGTTGATCCTAGTACTGATCATATCACTTGGTTGCAACACCACTGTAGTTCCAATCATGTGATTCAATTGAGGAAGCCTGCCAACATTTTTCTGTCAACAAAGTGCCTGTGGCAATTTGACTTTTTTTTTAAGTGCTGGCCAAAAACAAAATAAATCTGTTTTTTCTCTCAATATTTTGAGATCTTTACCAATTCTATTTTTTTTGAGCTGGGCAAGCACGCTGTTGAGGTCATGGGGAATAAGAAGAAACATATATATGCCCAACAACATTCCTGCAGTTACTTTAAATGCAAGTAAAGTTTTCTGATATTCAACTAAGTTGATAGTGGGTGGTACAATTAAGACTCCCTGTGCTCTTGGCAGCTGTTTCAGTTCAAAGACAGCAGTGCTTTCTCAGTGAGAGGTTTTATTGAACTCAAATAAAAAGGCAGCCTACAGAGAGTTCCCGCATGGCTGAGGTCACATGACTACAGCAAGCCAGATAGGACATGTAGTACTGTTGCATTTCTAAACCTAAACATCCCCCTTTTCATAATGAACAAAATACACAAACATCCCTTTTTTCCTAATGAACAAAAGACAAATTTGCACGCACGATCATGGGTAATACTCAGTTACACAAGTTACCCACTATACACCCACTGTTCGCATGCAATAACAACTGTTTATTCTACTAGTCAATCTCTGTCCCTGCATTGCCTACATAGTCTTTAAATTGTGCAGGTCTCTTAATGGTATATATGCGTATTGTCATTGGCTATTTGTATGGGTGCTGCACCATGTCCGGAGAATGTCATTCCTGTGGCACCCCTTGCCATGCTAACTGTTGTTCCATTGCTGTTGTTGGGGACCTGTGGACCTTTGGGATTGATGGTAGCTTTGTACTCTGTACGGCTGGTGAGATCCCTTCTTCCTGACTGGCCAACTGCAGTGACGGAACAGCTTCGCTTTATGCCTGCAGTTGCGCAAGTATATTTAGTTGTTCGCTTACACCATGTACAATCGAGGTGATAACTTCTCTAGAATGCCCCAAGTTACTATGTGGGCTCACTCCTGTTGAGAGCATTGAAGGTTTGCATCCAGACTGGTTCTCCAATGTTCAGATTTGGCAATTTTTTGGCAGTCTTGTCAAAATGAAATTTGGCTTTCTGCCATTTCACCTTGAGTTTTTCACTTGCCTGGTACTACTTCTGGTTTGAGTAGCGTTTTTTGCTATTGGAAAAATAGTTTGTGTGTGGTGTGACATTAGCCTTTGGACTGGACTACTTTCCATGCCTTCAGTTTCTGCGCTTGAGGATTGCCTTATATACATCTGTACTAGATTTGCTTGGTTTCTTGATGGTTCTTTTGGCGATTTCACTGCTGCCTCAGCCTTTCCATTTGACTGGGTATAATGCGGAGATGATGTATAGTGTTGAATTTCCCAATCCTTTATGAAGAGGCTGAATTCTTCACTCATGAATTGAGGGTCATTGTCACTCATCACAATGCCTGGAATGTCATAACAACTGAAGTGTGCTTTCAGGCGTTCTCCTATTTCTCCTGTCATCATTGAAGTCAGCTCATCTAACTCCCAGTAGTCAGAATAGTAGTCTACAGTGACAAGATAATCAGTTCCTGATATAGTAAGGAGGTCTACTCTCAGCTTCATCTATGGTGTCTGGGATGCCATGCATCGTCAACAGCTCTCTAGCTTGTTTAACTTGGTACTCGTCACAAGCACTGCACTGGCCTGTGTGGTGTTTAATTTCATTGCTCATGTTTGGCCAGTAGAGCACTTCCCTTGCCTTTCTCAGACTGTCTTCAATTCCTTGATGACTCGCATGGATGTGCTTCAGCACCTCTCCTCTCATCTGCTTAGGAATGATGACTCTATTTCCTTTGTACAAGATACCATTTGGGCTGTCAATTCATCTGTATGCACAATATGCTCTTCTGACCACGGGTCTGTCTGTCAGATTCAATGTCTCTGCTGGGTTGATGACTTCCAAATCACGGCGAGCTGCTGCTTCACGTTGAATCTCTGTCGGCATGTTTAGGGTAACCAGATAACCAGTCCAAGTTTTAGACTTGCTCCAGCTGATATGAGTGGCTGTTGCGTATCATCTGTGATCTGGAACTCCAGATCTTCATCCTTGCCATTGCATTGGGCTCTCAGACTAATTTGTCGTCTTGGTATGAGTATCATAGCCTCAACCTTACTTTTGAGGGTTTAATTTTTGGATTGCTAAGCTGAGCTATTTCACATAGGTCTGTGAAGGTCACGTTGCTGCATGGAATACTCTCTTTCTATGGTCATCATTGTAACAGTCACAAACATTTTCTCACCAAAAGACTTGACAGAACCAACCTGTTGTATTGTGTATAGTTCTTATCAGACTCTTCTGATATCTCTCCAGTGCCCATCTGTGTATGCTTGTTTTGCTTTTTTCTCGCCAAGCACTTGTATATGAAATGATTTTGCTTCTTGTACTTAAAACAGATTTCCCCATGCTGGGCAATCCTTCTTTTCCTTTGTACGGTGTCCCTGCATATTTACATCCTGCCCTTTGTCTGCAATTGCTGTGCTCTTTCAGCTTGGAATGTCCTGGTCTGCCCTGCCATACATGTGTTCTAACTGACATTTTACAAGCTGCGCATTTCTACACATGAATACCACTTTCCAGAGCCTAAGTTTCTCCTCTTTCAGTAGACTTTCTCTCACCGACTGGTCTTGTATACCTAAGAGTACCCTATCTTTGATCAGATCACCTCTTAGCTGTCTGAATTCACGTGATTCTGCAAGCTGTGTTACTGCAGTCACATAATGATCTATGGGCTTTATTTCACCTTGCGCTCTCGTGTTGGAAACATAGCACTCATAAATTATGTTCACTTGGGGTTCAAGGCTTTCAAAATCTCAGCTGTCTGCTTTCTTTGCTCGTCAGTTAAATTTTTAAGGTGGTGTACAATTTGTAGCAGTCCCTCCCCAGCAGTGATAGAAGTGTGGTTACTCTTATTGGTTCTGGCCTGTTAAGTAAATCTGTTACAAGCTCATAGTTTTGCCATTGCAAGTGGAAACATTGCTAGTTCTGCCACATATCGCCTTTCATTTCAACTGGAACTGACAATGGAAAGTTTAATGCCATTCTAACTCACCCAGTATTTTACTTGCAGTCTTCAGTATGCGTTTGCCTTTCCTTGCCCTTTTTACACAGCTTTTTCCAGATTTGAACATATGTGTGCCTTTCTAAGCTGTCTTCTCTAAAACATTTCCAGGATTTCAAAACTCTATTTATCCCACTTTTGACACCATATTTCAAGTTCAAAGATAGCGGTGCTTTCTCCCTGAGACCACACTATTGAACTGATGTAGAATGGCAGTCTACAGAGAGCTCCCTCCAGGCAGAAGCCACATAACCACAGCAAGCCAGATAGGACATCTGGTACTGTTGTATTTCAAAAACGAAACAGCTGTTCGCATGGATACTCCCTGTCTTGAACCTATTGTTGACATGGTTATTTTCTATGTGCAAGAACAGCTGATCAAAGTTTCCCTTGCAGTACTGCATTTTATCCTGGCAAATAAGTATAGGCCCAGAAGTCGTCTCTCTCTCTCCCCTCCCCTTCAAAGCCTGTTTTCAGGGAGAAAGTTCCTATGAGTGAGAGAGAGAACGAACAAGGTACTTATACCAAAAGCTACAAATGACTTCCATCTCCATAAGTGGGGCACTTCAGATATCCACAAGTGCACCACTCTTTGGCTAACTGTAGTCTGAAACAAATTTTTCTGCTGCCCTTGGCATCTAAAAGCTTCTTGTCCTTTGGCATGAACCGATACAAAATAGAGTCCACAGTATTTTCTTGAATCTCAACATGAGCTGCCACCTGCAGGAGGTAGCTGGCAGATGAAGGAAGGGGTAGGAATGTAGCAGGAAGGATAGTTGTCACAGTTATTTCTACAGACATCATAAATTTATCTGCACATGGTTTCTATATTGTACAAGTCAAATGCATTTCTTTGTAAAGCTCTGTCCATGCTGAATATTGGAAAAACAAACTATTCAGGAAAGCTTTCCCAAATCCCACTTGTAATTATACAGGATATATTAGAATAAAGTACATTGTGTTTCAGTGACAATGTAAATACTGTTCTGTTGACTCTGATTAACAACTTGACGTTGGTTCTCCAGTTTGTCATTACACTTATGTCTTGCTGCCCTGCAGCAAACTCTAGCCTGTGTTATCTTGCATATCCTTTGAGTTTATTTCAAAGGATTACAGTTGGTGGACATAATGGGCTTTGCAAATCAAGCCTGCTAACTGTACCAAAGAGTTTTCTGTTGTGTCTCCCAAGCTCTCTTTTCTGATATGAGGCAAATGTAATGAATTGCACAAGCTGCATTATTTAAACCTTCCAAGAATCTATGTGAAATTACTTGTTATAGGCTGTGCTGAATATCAAAGTGATCACTTATGTGTGTAAAGCTGCTATGTTCTCCTTGTTTGGACTTCCTTCATTCAAATATACATGCTTTCTACTCTTAATTTGGTTAAAGCCAATTTTAATTATTTGATTCCATTTTACTTAGCTTGAAATTTCAACTCGATTTATTTATGTTACTTAATTCAAGTTATTGGATCATTCAGATTTTTAGTGCAAATAAGATTTAAAATGGACACGGCAACAATTAGCAAAAGTGAATTATACTGTAATTTGCATGTCTTGTACTGAAGTAACCAATTTTATCTGCTTAGCGATTCTTGTGAAATGCAAGCATGGAGAATGTTTTAATGGCTCAGAGGGTACCTGCACCACCTGGTATGGTATTGTAACATGCAAACAGAGTCCAGGTCTGCGCCATGTTTGGTGAACTTGACTTACAATTGGAGAGGGGGTATGATAATTATCTTAAGTATTCCTGGGTGAAGGAGGGAAAACATCAACAGATGGTCCTATTGTGGAGCATTATTCGAGAATTCCTTTCCTGGAGGAAGCTTCACTTTTGGGGACATGGCTAATTGAATTGTGTAGAACTAGTCTCTTGGGTCATTGACTGATCGCAAACCGTCCACTCTTCAGCTGGAGGAGAGTGTGCATACTTGAATGGGTTGAACTAAATTATTCACAAAAAACACTAGAACAATGAAAATAACTGTTGTAAGATTTACTTTTTAAATGTTTTTCTGTATTCTCTACTACACAATGAAGTTGGAAATATGAAAAGGACAGGTTTTTGTTGCATTAAAACGTTCAACTTTCATCTAGTGGTGAAATGGATTCTCTCCAAACTATTCCATTGGTTTTCCAGTTGAATTTAAAATGTGCAAACTACTTTTCTCAGATAAATGTGAGACCTGTGTTTCGAGGGCTTTAAGAGTTCAAATTGAACAGAGACGCTTGAAACATTTTTTTGTGCACATTCATGCAGCAGAATTCTACCTGATTCTTGTTGTGCCCTACTCTGAACTCGTTCACAAAAATAAATAGCTGCTTAGTACAGAACTTGAGTATTGCTGAAAAAAAGATTTTTTGTCAAAGCTTTTCATCTTGCACTCAGGACAATTTGCAAGAACACCAGATGTAAAGGGAACAACAATTTATACTGTATGAGAAGAGAGTCTTGATTGGTTGGCAAGTGGACTCTGGTGGAGGCTTTGCCATGGAGAATGTACCAGTAGATGGTGACAGCATTGTTTGAAATTTAACCCAGGCAACTTTACTCTGGTCAAGGCATTGTCCTGAGGAATGAACCAGCGAATGGCTGTTACTTTTTTTTAGTTGAGACAGGCACAATTTGTGTGTACATGTTCTTTCTGCCTGCAAAGAACAAGGCCCGGTGTATTAATATATGTAGCTTCCAATACACACAAATGCACCATACTGCGAGCCCGACTGACAACCTTAAATTGATTGTCAGCATAATTCTTAGAACACAGGGTTGTTTAGCAAATGTTGTCCAATTCTGGAATCACATCTAATGTTAGGCACTGTGATTTGAGTTTTGCAAGCATGCGCTAGTTGGTACGACCTGTACCTTGCCTGTTCTGAACAGAGGAAGGGATATGCAGTTTGATACGATCAGCCAGTCTTTGAGACGTATGGCCTACATACATAGCATCACACTGGCACTGAAATTCACACGCCACATTAATTATTTGTGTGATAAACAGAATGTCTTTTTGGCTTGATGGCAGCATCCTGTTAGTGGTGAATGCCACTCGTGTCAGTACTGCTTGGCTTCACTTGTTGTCCAAAGTTTTGACATAGCTTGCCCTTCCAGGGTAATCTGAGGTAGCTCCCACTTTCCCCAGTCCTTCATGAACCAAAACCCATTTATCCCACACTAATTTTTGAGTCACACACTTAACTCTCTAATCTGATTTACCCTATGCCAATTTGCTTGTGGTTTAGAGTTAATCCAGAGAGTATTACCTTTGAGGTTCTGCTTTTGAATTTAGCCCCATGCTGCTTAGACACCCTGAGCAGAGCCTCTTTCTTAGATCTGCCTATGTTATTAGTATCTACGTGGACCATGACCATTGGATCCTCCCCCTCCTGGTGCAAGTTCCTCTCCAGCCCAGAGCAGATGCCCTGAACCCTGGCACCGGGCAGGCAACACAGCTGCCTGGACTCTTGCTCTTGGCTGCAGAGAACTGTGTCTATTCCCCTGACTATACTGTCCCCTACTACCACTACATTTCTATTTACTCCCTTTGCTTGAATGACTTCCTGTACAGTGGTACCATGTTCAGTTAGCTCATCCACTTTGCAGCCACTGCTTTCATCCACACAGGTTGCAAGAACCTTAAACTTGTTGGACAGTTGCAAAGGCTGAGGCTTCTCCGCTTCCACCTTCTGGGTCCCCATATCTGCCTCTCTCTCCATCCTGTCCTGACCACTGATTAAATCAGAAGACCCTATCCTAAGGCATGTGACCACCTTGAATAAAGCATCCAGTTAACTCACCCCTTCGCTGATGCATCACAGTGTCTGCAGCTCGGCATCCAGCTTAATGACTCTAAACCGAAGTTCCTCTGAACGCAGACACTTAATTGCAGATTTACTTGCCCTGGATCACACTGGATTCTGGGAGCTCCCACATTTTTCAGTTGCAATACACCACCTGCCCTGCCATTGTTATTATGTGTTAGCTAATTTATTTTTCTTAATTCATGATTAATAAACCCTGCTACCACTAATAAGCTTTACTACTATTAGAAAACCTTACCACAAATAATGAAACCTTACAATTACTAATGCGTTACCTGAGTTTTGAAAGATAAATGAGTAAAATAGCCCCAACCAATCAATTACCTGTTTTGCTGTGAGGTCACACTTTGATTTTCCTGTACTCAGCCAGTCCGTTCTGGAGCCAGAGACTGCCCCCCCCATCCACACCACTCCCCCACCTCCTTGGCCCTGGCATTGTCTGCTCCATTCCCCTCAGCTTGCCCTCCCTTCACACCCTACCTCGGCCCTTGGGTTGTCCTCTCCGTACCCCCCACCTCGCCCCTGTCCTCTCCACCCCACCTTGGCCCTAGCGCTGTCCCCTCTCTCCTACTTAATCTGACTCCCGGTTACTCTTTGGTTAAGGCAACAGTGAGGCACACAGATTTTAAAAGACCCAGGCAAAGTGAGACACAATACCCTGAACCAGTCAAATTAAAACTGAGTTTTCTTAACTTCAGTTCTTTGAAGACAGAAGTTGAGGCATAGATGCTGAAGGCTTTTCACACTTGTTAGATCGTAAAAATGGCTAGCCTTACATACAGCCTTGGCTCCTTAATACATATTTTCCCCTTTAAATGCAAATTCCCATTGTTTCACTATATCTTTGGACTTTACCTTTCTGATTATAAAAATCTCTCATAGCACTAAGTGTTACCAGTAATCTTTGGGAAAAATAAGCACACTGTTTCTCAACTTCACCTGGCTATCTCCTATACTTATCTATATACTTACACTATTACATTACTAGATGCATGCATTAACATAACAATGTATTTCCAGATCATTCGTATCAACAGAAATCATTTCAGCTCAGTGTCCAGGTTTTAAAATGTCCAATTTTTTCCCTTTAAGCTTCAAACTCTTGATAATGCATCTGCAATCAAATTTTCTTGTCCTGCTAAATGTATAATCTGTAGATTAAATGGCTGCAATAATAAACTCCATCTGAATAATGTTATACTTCTGTCTCAAAATTTGTCCAGAAACTTCAAAGGATTATGGTCTGTATAAACAATTTCTGACGAATTGTTGGCAACATAAATCTCAAAATGCTGCAATGCTAACACCAAACCCAAAGTCTCTTTTTCGACCATTGAATATCTTCTCTGTTGTACATTCAATTTCGTGAAAAATACCCTATTAGTCTTTCAATTCCATTTTCTTTATCTTGTAACAGTACGCCCCCAATCAATGGCCAACTTAAATTGCTTGCCGTAATTGGGTTACTGCCAAAGACACACACACACATATACCACTATTTTACAATAAGTTCCAATAATATTATGTCTTCCTGACAATCCCTTTTGAATGGGGAGACCCATGGCTTTAAATGTTAAAAACTGTCCCCTGTCCAATGAGCAAGACTCTTAATGTCAGCAATGGCTCAGTTGGTAGCACTCTCACCTCTGAATCACAAGCTTCCAGGCTCAAGTCTCACTCCAGGACTTGAGCACAAAAATTGCGGCTAACACTCCAGTGCATTACTGAGGGATGTTGCACTGTTGAAGGTTATGGCTTACTAAACCTCATCAGGTCTCTGAAGTGGATATGGAAGATCCTAAGGCACTGTTTTGAAGAAGAGCAGGGGAGTTACCCCCCAGTGTGTCCTGGCCAATATTTATCCCTCAATCTATATCTCAAAAACAGATTATTTGGTCATTATCACATTGCTGTATGTGGGAGCTTGCTGTGTGCAAATCGACTGCCATGTTTCCTATATTATTATAGTGACTACTTGATGGCTGCAAAGTGCTTTGAGATGCGGAGTGGTCATGAAAAGCACTACATAAGTGCAAGCCTGCCTTTCCTTCTTCAAATATGACACCGCCCCACAAATTTGGCGCGCACATTTCCCCATGTTAAAGAATTGCACAAGTCCACTCCAGAAGCTTGAGCACATAATCTGGGCCACACTGCAGTGCACTATTGAGGGAGTATTGTCTGTTAGTGCCAATTTTGGATGAAACCTTACGCTAGATCCCATCTGCTCTGTCAAGTGGATGTAAAATATCCAATGACATGGGAAAGGCACAGGGAAGCTTCCCTGGTGTCACGGTCAACATTGATCTCTCAATCAAAGTAAGCTATCTGGTCACTTATTTCATGGCTGTTTATCGGGCCTTGCTGCAAGCAAATCTACCTAACCGTAATTTCACTTCAAAAATACGGCATTGGCTGCGAACCACATTGGGACATCCTGAAAAGTGCTTTATAAATGCAAAACAAAAACAGAATTACCTGGAAAAACTCAGCAGGTCTGGCAGCATCGGCGGAGAAGAAAAGAGTTAACGTTTCGAGTCCTCATGACCCTTCAACAGAACTGAGTTCTGAGTCATGAGGACTCGAAACGTCAACTCTTTTCTTCGCCGATGCTGCCAGACCTGCTGAGTTTTTCCAGGTAATTCTGTTTTTGTTTTGGATTTCCAGCATCCGCAGTTTTTTTGTTTTTATCTTTATAAATGCAAGTTCTTTGCTTATTTCCAAAGCTGATGCATTGTTTGTAGGGTGTTAACTGAGAAGACAGTAGCACTGATGTTGACATCAGCCCAGGCTATTCTGCCTTCACAGCAAGAACACAAGGACAGGCAAGGGACAGCAGCAGAGATTTTGTTAGTTCTAAATATGCTTAATTTAGTGTGAATATGCAAGCAGAAGAATTAGTCAAGAACTCGGGTCTAACCTATGGCTTTCCCATTTTATTATTTGATGCAAGAACTCTGTACTGCATGATTCCACCACATCAATGCGCATTTACTGCGATATGGCAGTAGGCACCTTTTATTAAGCTGCTTCAATTTATACTAAATGAAGACTGGATAGGGAAATGCTTGAAGTGAATGAATACACATCAGTATAAGTAGGATTGAATACAAAAATTTAGTCAGGCATATTGCAATTGTTTTTATATCTGGTCATTATAATGCAAATAGCATAATACTAAAGATGCAGGCCTGTGATAATTCCTGGATTAGATATGTTTTAAAATGCTGATACCGTGTAATTTCACTGAGAAGTGAATAGAACCTCCAGGCGATTGGTGTCAATGGCCATTCATGCTGTTACTCAAGGGATTCCACCAATCGATCACCCAACAAAGTTACACCAGGAGGTAAGGATAAAGACAGTGCAAACTAAGACCCAGCACATCCGAGGCTTAGTTATATGACTAGTCTTGGGTGAATATTGGATGTTAGACAAAATTTTCATGTGCATATGAATGAGGGGGAGACAGGGCATTGTGGTAATGTCATAGACAAAAGTTATTCTCAGTAATGTAACTACCACCAATTGTCATAAAAACCCATCTGGTAATGACCTCAAGGGGGGGAATCTCCAACCTACCTGATCTAGCTTACATGTCACTCTTAACGGCCCTCTGAAATGACCTAACGAGCCATTCCGTTGTAGCAAACCACAACAAGAAAGTCAAAAAGGAATAAAAACTGACAGATCACCTGGCATCAACTTATGCACCAGAAACCTCAATGGCACTTCCCAGCAGACAGGACAGACCCAGCAGTGACGACAGCACAGCGATATACAGTCGGGAGGCAGTTGCCCTGTGAGTCCTCAACATTGACTCCAGACTCCATGAAGTCTTATGGCATTTGGTATCTCATGGGCAATGAAACTTCCTGCTAAATACTACCCACTGTACCCCCTCTGCTGATGAAGCAGTACTCCTTTATGTTGAACACCATTTTGAACTACTGAGGGTGGCAAGGGCACATAATGTACTCTGATTGGATGGATTCAATGTCCATCACCAAGAGTGGCTCAGTAACACTATTTCTGACCAAGCCACTAGGTTTCGAAGGACATATCTGCCAGATTGGGCCTGAGTCACGTGTTGAGGAACCAACAAGATGGAAAAACCTACCAGACCTCACCAATCTATCTGTCACAGATGAACCTGTTCAGGTTTATGTATAGGAATGACCATTGCACAATCCTTGTGAAGTCCAAGCCCTGCCTTCACTCTGAGAAACTCTCCATCATGTTGTGTGGTACTGGCACTGTGCTAAATGGGATATTTCAGCACAAGTCTAGCAACTCAAAACAGGGCATGCATGAGGTTCTGTGGGCCATCAGCAGCAGCAGAATTGTACTCAACCACAACCTGTAACCTCAAGGCCTGGCATATCCCTCACTCTACCATTACCACCAAGCCAGGGGATCAATCCTGGTTGAATCAAAAGTGCAAGAGGGTGTGCCAGAAGCAGCAACAGGCATTCATAAAATGAGGTGTCAACCTGGTGAAGCTATAACGTAGGACTACTTGCATGCCAAAGTGTGAAAGCAGCATGCGATAGAGCCAATTGATCCCACAACCAATGGATCAGATCAAAGCTCTGCAGTCCAGCCTCAAGCAGTCATTAATGATAGTGGACAATTAAACAACTAACAGGAGGAGGAGACCTCAAAAATATCCCCATCTCCAATGATGGGGGAGCCCAGCACATCAGTGCAAAGGACAAAGTTGAAACATTTGCAATCATCTTTAGCTAGAAGTGCTGATTGGATGATCCATCTTTACCTCCTCCTGAGGCCCCCAGCATCACAGATTGACTTCAGCTGATTCAATTTACTCTGCATGATAGCAAGAAATGGCTAAAGGCACTGGATGATGCAAAGGCTGTTGGCCCTGACAACATTCTGGCAATAGTGTAGAAGACTTGTGCCTCAGAACTTGCCGTGCCCCTAGTGATGCTGAATTAGCGCAGCAACAACGTTGCACTTAGTTGACAATGTGGAAAATTGCCCAACCATCTCCTGTTCACAAAAAGCAGGATAAATTCAAACTGGCCAATTACTGCCCCTTCAGTCTACTCTTGATCATTAGCAGAGTAACTCTTCTGAGTACAAACCTGTTTCCATCTGTTTTTCAGATGAAGTTACATTGTTCTATAGGTTGCCAGTGTGAGATTTGAGCTCTTGATCTTGGGGTTATAAACCCAGTACCATAACCACTTGGCTATTTAGGCCAAGCTCATTAGCAAAGTAACTCTTGAGTACAAACATGTTTCCATCTGTCATTTCAGATGAAGTTACATTGTTTCATAGTTTGCCATTGTGAGATTTGAACTCTTGATACTCTTTTGAGTAAACCTGTTTCCATCTGTTTCAGATGAAGTTACATTGTTTCATAGTTTGTCATTGTGAGATTTGAACTCTTGATACTCTTTTGAGTAAACCTGTTTCCATCTGTTTCAGATGAAGTTACATTGTTTCATAGTTTGCCATTGTGAGATTTGAACTCTTGATCTTGGGGTTATAAACCCAGTACCATAACCACTTGGCTATTTAGGCCAAGCTCATTAGGAGAGTAGCAGAAGGTGTTATCAAGTGCTATCAAGTGGCATTGACACATCAATAATTGGCTCACTCATGCTCAGTTTGGGTTCCATCAGGACCACTTGACTCCTGATCTCTTGGTCCAAACATTGTCAAAAGAGCTGAATTCCAGAGGCGAAGTGAAAGGTACTGCTTTTGACATCAAGGCAGCATTTGACCAAGCGTGACATCAAGGAGCCCTAGCAAAACTGAAGTCAATGGGAATCGAGGGGAAAGCTCTCTGTTGGAGTCTTGCCAAGCACAAAGGGAGATAGTTGTGGCTGTTGTAAGCCAAGACATCACTGCAGGAGTTTTTGAGGGCACTGTCCTTGGCCCACCAGCTTCATTAATGACCTTCCCTCCATTGTAAGGTCAGAATTGGGGATGTTCACTGATGACATTGCACAATGTTCACCATTCTCAATGACTCAGATACTGAAGCAGTCAGTGTCCATATGCAGCAATAACTGGACTACTTTAGCTTGTAAGTGGCAAGTAGGATTCATGCCATGCAAGTGCCAGGTAATGACCATCTCCATTGAGAGAAAACCTAACCATCTCTCCTCGGCATTCAATGGCATTGCCAATATTAAATTTCCTACTATCAACATTCTGGGGGTTACCATTGATCAGAAGCTGAACTGGACCAGCCATTTAATTACTCTGGCTACAAGAGCAGGTCAGAGACTGGGAATTCAGCAGACAGGAACTAATCTCTTAATTTTTCCGAAGTTTGTCCATCATCCCCAAGGCACAGGTCAGGAGCCTGATCGAATACTCTCCACTTGCCTGGATGAGTACAGCGCCAACAACACTCGCGAAGCTCAACACCATCCAGGACAAAATAGTCTGCTTGATCAGCACCCCATCCACCAATTTAAACATTCACTCCCTCAAAGCTGATGCACAGCAGCAGCTGATTGTACTACAGAAAGATGCACTGCAGCAACTCACCAAGGCTCCTTCAACAACACCTTCTAAACTTTCAACCTCAAGCATCTAAAAGGACAAGGGCAGCAATACATGGGAACAGCACCACCTGGAAGGTCACCTTCAAGCCACCCGCCATCCTGACTTGGAAATATATCGCCGTTCCTTCAATGTCATTGATCGAAATTATGGAACTCCCTAACAGCAATCTAGCTGCACCGCATGGAGTTGAGTGGTTCACAAAGGCGGCTCAAGGGCAATTAGGGATTTTTTTTTTCTTTATTCATTCTTGGGATGTGGGCTTTGCTGGCTGGGCTAGCATTTATTGCCCATTCCTAGTTGCCCTTGAGAAGGTGGTGGTGAGCTACCTTGAACTGCTGCAGTCCATTTGTTGTAGGTACATCCACAGTGCTGTTAAGAAGGGAGTTCCAGGATTTTGACCCAGCAACAGTGAAGGAATGGCGATATATTTCCAAGTCAGGATAGTGAGTGACTTGGAGGGGAACTTCCAGGTGGTGGTGTTCCCATCTATCTGCTGCCCTTGTCTTTTTAGGTGGTAATGGTCATGCGTATGGAAGGTGCTGTCTAAGGAGCCTTGGTGAATTCCTGCAGTGCATCTTGTAGATGGTGGACACTGCTGCTACTGTGCGTCAGTGGTGGAAGGAGTGAATGTTTGTGGATGTGGTGCCAATCAAGTGGACTGCTTTGTGCTGGATGGTGTTGAGTTTCTCCAATGTTGTAGGAGCTGCACTCAATCAAGTAAGTGGGGAGTAGTCCATCACACTCCTGCCTTGTACCTTGTAGATGGTGGGCAGGCTTTGTGGAGTCAGGAGGCAAGTTACTCGTCACACGATTCATAGCCTTTCTGACCTGCTCTTGTAGCTACAGTATTTCTATGGCTAGGTCCAGTTCAGTTTCTGGTCAGTGGCAACCCCCAGGATGTTGATAGCGGGGGATTCGGTGATGGTAATGCCATTGAACATCAAGGGTTGATGGTTGGATTCTCCACTGTTGGAGATGGTCATTGTCTGACACTTGTGTGGTGTGAATGTTACTTGCCAGTTGTCAGCCCAAGCCTGGATATTGTCAAGGTCGTGCTGCATTTGGACATGGACTGCTTCAGTATCTGAGGAGTCACGAATGGTGCTAAAGATTGGTGCAATCATCAGCGAATATCCCCACTTTTGACCTTATAATGGAAGGAAGGTCATTGATGAAGCAGCTGAAGGTGATTGGGCCTAGGACACTATCCGGAGGAACTCCTGCAGTGATGTCATGGAGCTGAGATGACTGACCTCCAACAACTACAGCCATTTTCCTTTGTGCTAGGTATGACTCCAACCAGCGGAAAGTTTTTCCCTTGATTCCCATTGACTCCAGTTTTGCTAGGGCTCCTTGATAGCACACTTGGTCAATTGCTGCCTTGATGTCAAGGGCAGTCACTCTCACATCACCTCGGGAGTTCAGCTCTTTTGTCCATGTTTGAACCAAGGCTGTAAAGAGGTTGAGTTCAATCAGTTCTGTTGAAGGGTCATGAGGACTCGAAACGTCAACTCTTTTCTTCTCCGCCGATGCTGCCAGACCTGCCGAGTTTTTCCAGGTAATTCTGTTTTTGTTTTGGATTTCCAGCATCCGCAGTTTTTTGTTTTTATAGTCTAGCAGCTATGTCATTTAAGACTCAGCCAGCTTGGTCGGTAGTTGTGCTACCGATCCACTCTTGGTGATGGACGTTGAAGTCCCCACCCAGAGAACATTCTGTACCCTTGCCACCCTCAGTGCTTCCTCCAAGTGATGTTCAACATGGAGGAGCACTGATTCATCAGCTGAGGGAGGGTGGTACATGGTAATCAGCAGGAGGTTTCCCTGCCCATATTTGACCTGATGCCATTAGACTTCATGGGATCCGGAGCTGATGTTGAGGACTCCCAGGGCAACTCCCTCCCAAATGTATACCGCTGGGTCTGTCCTGCTGGTGGGACAGGATGTACCCAGGGATGGTGGTGTCTGGGACATTATCTGTAAGGTATGATTCTGTGAGAATGACTATGTTAGGCTGTTGGTTGACTAGTCTGTGAGACAGCTCTCCCAATTTTGGCATTAGCCCCCAAATGTCAGTGAGGAGGACTTTGCAGGGTCGACAGGGCTGCGATGCCAGGTTGCCTGTCTGGTTTCATGTGTCTTTGTTATGACTGACTGCTTGTGAGGGCATTTAAGAGTCAACCACATGGGTCTGGAGTCACATGTAAGCCAGACCAGTTAAGGACGACAGACTTCCTTCCCTAAAGGGCATTAGTGAACCAGAAGGGTTTTTACAACAATCGACAATGGTTTCATGGACTTTTAATTCCAGATTTTTATTGAATTCAAATTCCACCATCTGCCATGGTGGGATTCGAACCCCAGGCTCCAGAGGGGTCTCTGGATTACTAGTTCAACGACAATACCACTACGTCATCACCTCCCCCAACAACACCTGCATCCCTGGAAAGAGTATTAAAAAAATTGAGATTAAGCTAAAATGCTGTAAATAGCAAATGCCAGAAATTCTCAGTAAGGGTTATGTGCCATGTTGTTGTACAGCTAATACTGCACCACAAGCACAGCACTTGCCTTGACTACTTAATTTCCGAATTATGATAAAGATGTTATTCATTTTACTTTTTCATTTCTGTTCCAAGCGAACTAATTGTTTGTACCGTGGATGATTGTTAAGATGAGTGCACATATCCTGCTAGTTAAAAGGATCTACATTTCATCTTAGAGTCTGACTGTTGTTATCAATAAACCTTAAATGGTCACATTCAAGGTTATTCCAGTCTGAAAGGGATCAAAGTCTTATAAAAATTCCAAAATGCAACTTTATCTGTGTTCTGTTCAATATAGTTCCATTAACTGTCAGCCATCTTGCACATTAAATCACAGAACAAGCCATTCATTCTTTTTCTGGCAGCAACAGTATGTAATGTGTGCAGCACACAGAAGGACTGAAGTCATAACCATTTTGGTTATTTAAAGTGACAATAATGAAGTATGTTTTGGAGGATAATAGCCAGTAAATGTTGCTTGAGGAGCTTCATAAGGTCAGCTGATGTTCTACGGCTTCCAAACTCCTTAAACATTTGCCTTGATTCTTCATCTCACTACCAAAACCAAAAAATATGAGAAACTTTTAGCTTAAGTTGAACTTAATGGAATTGAAGGCAAATTATTAACCTGGTTGGGAAATTGGCTGAGCATTAGGAGATGGAGAGCAGGCATAATGGACAGGTACTCTAATTGATAGGATGCACCTAGTGGTGTACCGCAAAGATCCATGTTGCGACCTGAAATATTTTTCATTTTATCCAAGTTTGCCGAAAACACAAAGATAAGTGGTATCATAAGTTGCAAATAAGAAGGTATAATTACAAAGAGATATTGATAGATTGAGAATCATTAAATTGTTACAGCACCAATGAAGACCATTCAATGTTCGTGTTCATGTCAGGCCTCTGGTAGTCCCACTCCCCAGCCCTTGCCCCAAAGCCCACCAGTTTGTTTTTTCATGATGCTTATCCAATTCCCTATTGAAGGTCAGTATGGAATCTGTCTCCACCATGCTCTCAGGCAGTGCATTCCAAATCTTTACTACTAGCTAAGTAAAGCTTTCCTCATACCAGTATTGGTTCTTTTGCCAATCACTGCAAATGGGTGTCCTCTAGTTTTTGACCTTCTTGTCTAGACCCCTCATAATTTTGAGCATCTCAACCAAATTTCCTCTCAACCTTCTTCTCCAAGGAGAGTAACCCCACCTTCTCCAATCTATCCCTGTATGTGAAGTCCCTCATCCATGCAACCATTCTTATGAATTATTCATTCATGGGATGAATGTGTTCACTGGCTAGGTCAGCATTTGTTTCAGAGAGCGCTGTGGTCCTGAG
This sequence comes from Carcharodon carcharias, assembly GCF_017639515.1. Taxonomy (NCBI): domain Eukaryota; kingdom Metazoa; phylum Chordata; class Chondrichthyes; order Lamniformes; family Lamnidae; genus Carcharodon; species Carcharodon carcharias. Next base: position 159,529,832 of record NC_054470.1, read on the forward strand.
TAAGAACAGCAATCAATAGTTTTGTGATTAGCTTTCAATTCCAAATTCCACTAAACTGCCATGGTGGGATTTGAACCCATGCCCCTGGAGCATTAGCCTGGGCCTCTGGATTACTAGTAGAGTGATATTACCATTACACCACCATCTCTCCCTCCCTGCACCTTCTCTGAAGCCTTCACATCCTTCCTAAAATGTAGTACCTAGAATTGGACACAATACAAGCATCTTATACAGGTTTGGCATCACTTCTGTCAATTGTTATTTTTAAAACAAAATTTAATAGATTGTTTGGCCAAAAGTATTAAAAGATATGAAGTTGGATCGCATATATCAGCTATGATTTCATTGAATAGTGGAACAGTCTAAAAGGGCTAAATGTTCCTGTGTTCCTAAAACAAAAATAGCAGTGGATGGATTATGTATTAAGCCAGGGGAAAAAACAAATCTTTTCCATGTGTATTGGAAAGTATTGATGCAGATCTGTGTAACTGAACCCAAAGTAAGATTCAGTGAAGTTAGATTCAAGATTATTCAACAAAAAGTATAAAAAAGTAAAGTTTCCCCCAGAACCCCAAAGTGGTATTGAAATGCAGTGCATTTTTTTTTTGTAAACTCCATTCCCCAAACTAGAATAGTGAGCTGAACTTCTTTAAAAAAAAAAGTCACTCAGCTCTCCAGTCCTGCTAGGTTCAGGATAACCGGGGCAAATTTGAAATTAGCCATGGTTCCCATTTTGTAATCGCACTCCATGAGTCTTGTAAGGTAGTACGTAGGGTGAGGGCAGAATTAAACTGCATTTCATTCAATAGCCTGTAAAGACACCTAATAACCTCACATGGGCTATTTGGGCAAAGAGTTACTTGGAGTTAGAAATTCACCTCTGTAGCATTCTTCCCTCACGCTGCTACCATTATTCCTGAAAACTGTATTTCTGTGCAATTTAAACAGAAAATCAGAAAGTTTGCATAACATCTTTAAGGTCCATCAACAATACAAGACTTTCAGGAAGTCATTTCTGCTGTACATTTGGAAGCCATATGCCAAGAATTCTATAGTTAGGCACAAAGGTTAAAAATACAGCATGGAGTTATATACCCTTTGAAGTGCTGAAGTCCGCATGTGTGCAGCAGCCAAACAATATCTTGATGATTAAATATTAACTAGCACACATAGGCTGCTTCAAGAAGGTCACCTTGTGTACCAACAATAGTAATACGTATACACACAAAACCAAAACTTGTACATCATTGCAATAGCATACTTAAACTTTTAAAACCAGATAAGTACCCTCTAATGTACTGTTTTTAACATAAACCACAAACTATTAGTAGAGACAGATATAAGATTTATAATTCCAATAATTGCAGTATTTTGAACTTCCTCCATTATAAACTATAAATAACAGACTTTAGCAAGCAACCGGTTAACTGTCCAAATTGTGTATTCATCAAAGTAAAAACATGCCTGACATTTTCCACACTTTCACAACATGTGCACCTGCTAGCCTGTTTCCATAATGTGTGCCAAGTGCTCACATTTTGGTACCATCACAAAGCACACGTGAGGAGCCTGCAATAGGACATCCCCACAGAATAAAAGGTTATATCTTAATTTTCCTAAACAAGCTTAAATTTCTAAACATATGCTGTAATGGTGAAGCTCTAGTGAATATATACAAACATGGTTTACATCAGGGGATGACAAAATTAACCAGGTTTTCTAAACTAATAGTGGCTTATTTCTTTAGTGAAGAGAGAAATCACATTGTCAACAGCACAAGGCTCAATTTCCTTCTCAGACTAACATACAATTGTTGAATAATGTCTAGTTTAATTCATTTTTTATTCGTTCGTGGGATGTGAGCGTCGCTGGCTAGGCCAGCATTTATTGCCCATCCCTAATTGCCCTTGTTCAGAGGGCATTTTTAAGAGTCAACCACATTTCTGTGGGTCTGGAGTCACATGTAGGGACAGCAGGTGGGTTTTTATGACAGTCGACAATGGTTTCATGGTCATCATTAGAGTTTTAATTCCAGATATTTATTGAATACAATTTACATCATCTGCTGTGGTGGGATTCGAATCTGGGTCCCCAGACCGTTACCCTGGGTCTCTGGATTACCAGTCCAATGTAGAGCACTGCCAGCGAGGCTAAAGTTTGTATTCAGTCAAAAGTGCTGAAGGCTTGTGCACCAGAGTTAGCCAAGCAGTTTCAGTACAGCTGCAACACTGGTATCTGTTAGAAGAATAGCCAGGTATGTTCTATCTACAAAAAGACAGGATAAATCTAACAAGATCCAATTAGCAATATTCCCAGTCCCAATAATGTATTGGAAAGCACCATTTATAGTCAAGTGATACTTGTTCACCAGTTTACCAACCTACAGATGTTCAGCTCAGCCCTGCCATAACCAATTGTCTCTAGATCTTATTGTAGTCTTTATTCAGACATAGGTGCAAGAGCTGAATGATTGGAGAAAATTGAAAGCCTGTCTAGGCCCAATATGCCTTTCCAGCATCCTGTAGCTGGTGATTTGGGTACATGGAGGGATATTGCTAGGACCAAAGTCTAAGTGTGGATAACTGCATCAGCAAATGAAATCCCCATGTCTGCAGCACATCTGTAAATGCAAAAGAGGTAATAATTCAAAAGGGGTAATTATAACCCCAAATACTATAAATACTTGTTTAATAGTTATTTGTTGAATGGCATTTGTAAATCTATTTCCTTGGTTTGTAGTTGATTAAGATTGGAAAAGTGGGTCAAAGATGAGTTGAAATTTTCCCTCTGTGCATATGCTTAAAGAAAGAATTGCATTTATATAGCGTATTTCAAAAGCTCAGAATGTTCCAAAGCTGTAGAGCCAACAAAGTGCAGTCATTAATGTAATGTAAAGAGCTGTTGTCGGCAGAAGAGAACACTCTAGTGGCCCTCAGCTCTTTTAGTTCGGTGCGCGCAAAGTTGGCTAAGGCTGTGCACCTCGTCAGTGACTTAGAACAGATGGGAATGGGCCTCTGTTTGTCCCATCCTCACATATGCTGAGTGTTGCCATTAATGAAAGCCAGTGATCAAGCATCTAATGCAGCTGGGTTGTGCCAATTCCAGCATCATGGTTGACTAAAACATTGTACGACACATCCGACAAGTGGATATATGATTTGGATGTCTCAGGAGGTCGGTGTTTACATAAAAATGCGAACCAAATTTTGTTTAATGGGCATCATCTGTCTCTTTTTGTATAGTTGCAAGTTTTGAATCTGCTGCAAAAAGCAGAACTTGACCGATAACTACAAATGGTATCTCTGCCATTCTGGACATAAATGGCTGCACAAAGATTGGGCAAGTGCCTCCTCCATTCAGGAAGGATGCTGATAAAGGCATAGCTGTAGCTTGACCAGATGCAACAGTGGATGTTGACTCCCAGACTGCATCACTCTTAATGAGTTTCAAGGAGCGGGAAATCTGAGATAAGAGCCTCTCCTTGTTGTATACTATTAACTTAGTAATGCTTATGGAGAACTGTAGTCGAATGGTTAGGCTGATATGCTGTTCACAAAGAAGATTAGAACTTTGTATGCCAATGGCTGGAAAATGTATAGTCATACTGAGCAGGGAGAGCTCAACCTATTAGAGGTGGTGAGTGCTGCTCAAATGTGGGCAGCTTTCAGTGTGTGCGTTAGCAACGTTAGTCACCTGTATTTATATACAATTGGTAATGGAAATACAAATATGACCCAAGATCACTTGTGGCTCAGTTAGAATCGGGATGACAGCTGCTAGAAGTGCCAAACGTCTCTAGTACCTAAAAATCCTCTGATTTTCCTGAGGAAAAAATGACTAAGTGCTTTTGATAACTGAGTCGGAGTGTGAGCAGTGATTGATCGTGGACTCAGCTTAGATCACCAAAGCGTTTCCTGCAGCTAAGAACGGATGGTGGAGGGAGATTGGTTTTCAAAAGGGAATTTGATAAGCGCCTGAATGGAAAGAATTTACTACGGAGGAAGGGACGGGCAGTAGACCAGCAAAATTGCTCCTACAGAAAGAGCTGGAATGGGCTTGATGGCCTCCTTCTGTGCTGTAACCATTCCATAATTTTCTGGATTAAATATAGTGACCTGTTTGTCAATGAACAGTGGGATGTGTATGATGTATCCTGGATAATGACTCACAAGTTATATAATAAAGATAATTGACCTGGACAACATTCGGGCTTGGACTGATATGTGGCATCTAACATTTATTTTATTCATTCATGGGGTGTGGGTGTCGCTGGCATTTATTGCCCATCCCTAATTGCTCTTGAGAAGGTGGTGGTGAGCTGTTGCCTTGTGCCATGCAAGTGTTAGGCAATGACCATCTCCAACAAGAGAGAATCTAACCATCTTCCCTTGATATTCAATGGTATTACCCACAGCCCCACTGTCGATATTCTGGGACTTAGCATTGACAGGAAACTGAACTGGACCAGCCACATAAATACTATGGCTGCAAGAACAGATCGAGAGCTTGGAATTCTGCAGAGAGTAACTTGCCTCCTGTCTCCCCAAACTCTGTCGAACATCTACAAGACACAAGTCAGGACCATGATGGAATACTCCACTTGCCTGAATGATTGCAGCTCCAATAACACTTAAGAAGCTTGACACTTTCTAGGACAAAGCAGCCCACTTGATTGGCACCTTAAACATTCACTCCTTCCACCACTGACACACAGTAACAGCAGATGCACTGCAGCAACTTACCAAACCTCCTCTGATAGCACCTTCCAAACCAGTGATCTCTACCACCTAGAAAGACAAAAGCAGTAAATGCATGGGGACACCATCACTTGGAAATTGCCTATCAAGCCTCAAACCATTCTGAATTTGAACTACATTGCTGCTATTCCTTCACTGCTGGATGAAAATTCTGGAACTTCCTCCCTAACAGCACTGTGTGTATCTACAATGGATGGACTGTAGTGGTCCAAAAAGGTGGCTCATCATCATCTTCTTGAGGGTAATTAGGGATGGGCAACAAATGCTGGCCTTGCCAGTTTTGCCTGCACCCTATTAAAACATTTACAATGCTAAAATATTCTTCTAACATTCTTATTTGATGCTTGAGCTTTTGACAACTATAAAGATTAGTTCACAAATCCACAGCTTATTTCAGCCTTCTAGCAACATGATTATGCTGTACAACAAATGGGCCATTTATCTTTTCAGTATGCTAAACTTCCTTCAAAAAACCTGTGTCAGAAAGACCGATTTAGAGAATTTCTGAACACTGCAGCCACAGTAACTGGGTGTAAGGCAGTGTAATCAGTATAGTGAGGCGTCATATTCTCTAACATGAAATCATATTCTGAAAGCTTTACATCTGTTGAATACTTATAAAGCAATAAAAAGTAACAGTAAAACAAAATGCAGTTTGCTCTGTTAAATTCCTTTCGATAGTGTGAAGTTACGGTGCACTCTGGAATCTGTGTTTAACTACTGTTATGAGCCTCTGATTTACTGGTTGGATAAATCTGCCTTTTCAATCCACAGAACAGCTGACCTTAGTCAACATGAATAGGTTCACTGCTGTAACACCTTATGGACTTGTTAACAGAAGCTGAGAGAAAAAAGGCTGAATACAATTGCTGAGTAGGCAGGGCCTGCTGACTAATCAGCTGGATTGCTGACTGAGACGGTGACCCTGAGCCTAGCCATTCTTTTATATGTCCATTGTGGTGTAGATAACCGGATCCTTACTGAATTATAATCACTGATTAACCTATTTGACTGGTTACAACCCTAGTTTCTGCATACTGACATCTTCTGGTAGAATTGAAATTTAACAGGCAGCAAGCACTGGAAAATCAATTCTGCAAAACAAACTAATCCGCATAACTTTTTTGACATAAAGTAGTTATTGAAACTGGAAATAATTCATAGGCCATAACTATTTAAATGCCACTTGGTAACTTGATTTCCCTGATTATCCATTTCTAATTTCTCTTTGATGTTTTCTTACCAGCTTTTCTAGTTTTTCAGGAGTGGGATGATCACTATGTACTTCTGCACGCTGACGTCATTGTCCATGTGTGTGCCCCATCTCCTTTCAGTACTTTTAGTTCTGAGTACTTTATCATGGAGATAGCCCTCTAATGTCATATATTGGGGTGCGAAAAGGGAATATTATTGGAATTTCGGTACTGTGATTTGAACTCAACTCTTGAGTTCAAACCCAACTCTTCTCCATCCCATTCCTTGAACTGAAACTCAGAGGCTAAACTTGAATTCACAATATGGCAATTTTAAACTAAGAAATTGCTGAGCTCTGATTTGTGTCCCACAGGTATTACTGCAGCAGATGTTCATTTGTACATGATTGATTCTTGTTGGTCATTGAAAGCATTCACCAGCTGATAATTTCATTTACCCTTGTTTTGCGATAACATATCATTTTGTTTGTATTTTAAGTGTGTAATGCACAAATTCAGCTGATTCCCTGAAGATCTAACACTGGCAAATTACAACTTATGGCTCGGGTATTATACTAATTATTGTATTTAATCTTGTGGAGAAAATAAATGTGGCCAAAAGCGCATTTCCTAGCGGAATACTGATTTAGAAGTAACTCAATTTACAAAGATATTTGAAAACATCGAATTTAGAAAACCTCCCTTTAACTTCACCTCAATGTGTAATAATTCAGGCCCTGTGATGCATTGAGATGCAATTTAGTATTTTCTAGAAAAATGGAAAGCAGAATCATCTAATTGAAATTGAAGAGTATACATGTTGAAATAATAGGAAATGTTGATCTATCCAGAGCTAGATTGTCAGAACAGCCCTATTGTAAAACAGGGAGACCTTTCTAGAATGCATTTAAACAGTGCGTTCAACAAGAAGTCCTTACATTCATATGGCAGTATTTTGAGGCACTTTATCCACCATCTTAAACTTTCACTCCCTCCTCCACCGACGCACAGCAGCAGCAGTGTGTACCCTCTACAGGATGCACTGCAACAACTCACCAAGGCACCTTTGACAGCACCTTCCAAATACACGACCTCTACCACCTAGAAGGACCAGGGCAGCAGATGCATGGGAACACCACCACCTGCAAGTTCCCTTCCAAGCCTAACACCAAATTGACTTGGAAATATATTGCCATTTCTTCACAGCAACTGGGTCAAAATCTTGGAACTCCCGCCCTAACACCACTGTGGATGAGTTGGATGATTGTGGTGCTGTTAAGGGGCTGTAGGGCTGGAGATGATTACAGAAATGAGGATAGCTGAGGCTTGGAAAGTATTTGAACAAAAGGATGTGAATTTTAATATCAGTGCATTGGTGGACCAGAAGCTAACGCAGTGTAGGGGTGATCGATGAATGGGATTTGGTGAAAGTTACCGTACTTTTTTCAGAATCAGTATATTATAAGCAGTGGAGAAAAGTTGTAATTATTTCATCTTTGATCTGGGTAAGGAATGATCAAGTAGATCAATAACATAAAGGTAAAAGAAAAAATATAGAATCATAGGGCAAGATTTTCGGGTCATCGGGCAGGCGGGCCCAGGAGCAGCTGGGAAACGGCCCTCTGCCCATGATCGACCCACGACCGCAATTTCACGCTGGCTGGCCAATTAACGGCCAGCCAGTGTGAAAGGCACCTGAGAAGCTCAGTGCTACTGGGGTGGGGACAGGAGGAGGGCGAGTGCAAGTCTACGCATGTGTGGGGAGTCGTCACTGTAAGCTCCCTGAAGGCAGGGAGCTGAAGAATTTTAAAATCAAAATTAAAGACTTCGAAGATCGGAAAAAAATGTCCCCGCATAGGACTCATTCACATGAACAGAAACATAATAAACATTATGTGAAAACATTTTTTTTTTAAATTGATGTCGGAAATCTCACCCTGCCCGTGGATGAGGTTTCCTAACAAAATATTCAAAGGCCGCCTGACCGATTCGCCCACCCGCCAACTGTAAGTTTGGATGGGCAGCGAAAAATAGCACTCAATTGATTAATGGCCTTAATTGTCGGTGGGGCGTGCTGCTGACTCTCATGTGCACCCGCCAACCAAAATATTACGTACTATTTCACGGTTGGGCATGTTAGGTGCGCGCCCACATGCTGAGTGGAAAATCCTGCCCATAATTTTAAAATAGAGGGGTGATACGGTCAAAAACTAAGCTTATTGAAGTACAATGCACAGAGATGAAAACTAGCAGGTGCCAATCGAGGTGCCTGATTTTCCTGATCCTATCCAATCCCTTTTCATAGCAAGTCCCTGTTTAGTGAAGCTCAGACTAGGAACTGAGCAGTGTGAAAATTTACAATGTCCAACCTTACACTTTTGAGGTATTACCCTGCTGCCATTGCTTAGTAAGGACTTTGACAAAATCTATAGACATCTATGATCTATGGACAATGAAGAGAAAATAAGTATTATGTATAATGAAGTTTTGGAACGTTAATGTAGTATGAATATTGAAGAAACCTGAATGGAATGTTTGATAGAATTTTTAAATACCTGCAAGTTTTTATCGTTAATTGTAATTTTAATTATTTTAGATGGATGGAAGCCTGTCTACATGAAGAATTACCCCCTACCACGGAGCTTGAAGAAGGACTGAGAAATGGAGTCTATCTTCTGAAACTTGCAAAGTTCTTTGCTCCTAAATTGGTGTCTGACAGAAAGATCTATGACATTGAACAAACAAGATTCAAGGTACCTAAATAGTTTGTCGTTACGGTGTATTGATAAACTTAAATGGTAGACCTCTATGCCGCAACACATCTGACCAACTGTTGTTTTGCCATGGCTCATAACTGCGGTTTTCAAACCAGGGCCTTTCCATGGGGTCTGTGGTGCAGTGGCTTTACGCGTGGACAACCTGGGCACTCGCCCGTGGTGCTGTGGTTAAAAGCTAAGCAAGTGTGTGGTATACAGAGGTGTCCCCACTGTGCTCCTGATCTACCCTACTCCTCTACTCTACTACTGTCTCTGTGCTCTGCTCCCCCGTGCTCTTGCCCTCTCAGCGTTCATGCTTTCCTTGTGTTCTGCTCCCACTATGCTTCTGTTTTCCCTCTGCTTCCCTAGTGCTTTTGCTGTGCTCAGGCTCTCTCTGGGTTCCTGCTCTCCCTCTGCTTCCCTCCTACTCTCTCTGGGATCCTGCCCTTTTTGGGCTCCTGTTCTCTCCATGCTCCTGCCAAGCCAGACTCTGCAGCAAGAAGTGGGCACACCCATTTCGCTGATACCTGTAAGTGCATACCTGCTTTCTTAAAAGCAATATTAAAAATACATGCAGCATTTTTGTGTTATATAGTATTAAAATGGGCCCGTCAACCACAAACGTTTGAGAACCAGTGGCTTATTACAACCTTTTAACTTTGCCTTAGCCTTCCTCTCCTGAAGGTAGCAGCTTACTTTGTGAAATAATTTTAGGTGCCAGCACCTCTCCAAACCTCATTTAAGAATCCATTTCTTACATCCACTAGAATTTGTTCCTCCCATCACCCGAAGGTAGCGATGTGTTCTTGGGCATGGCTCCATGAGTACTCTTAACCTTTCAATGTCTCAGGAAGTGGCCATTCTTTAATGGGGAGGTTTGACAGACTGCTTGACCAGTGAAACCCAATCCTGCCCTTTCCAGGTGCCCACATAAATGCGGCTTTTAGTACTGGCCGTTAATAGTGACAAGAAGTGGCAACCTTGCCTGAATTGTGTTTCTTTCCTCCTTGTCCCATCTTTCCCTTCCAAACCACCCACCCCTTGGAGCGGTCCTTCAGTGATATAGTTGAAAATTATTTCCAGACAGAGTCAACCTTGACAATGTCTTGATTGGTTTTGCTCGTATAGTACATTTACCTTTGCCATTCAGGTCATTGTAATTCAAAGTGTATTTTAATGCAATTCATCTTCAGCTTTGCTTTTCTTCAAGCTCTGAAGTGTAACCCTTTGTTATACTTGCACTTGCATCAAGTAGAACTGATGCTTGTATTGAAACTCATTGCCAATTTCCTGGTCATCTCTGTATTTGCAATGCTTGACTTACAGGTTAAAACCTGCCATCTTCAAGTTTCGGTGCTGCTTGCTTTTTTTTTCTCTAAGGACTGAGGTGTTATCACCCTGCATTTTATGAAGGACATGCTTTTTTCTGGGAGAAAGAAATTTCCTTGCAATATCAAGTGATCTGTTTCAGTAAAATTTATGTTGTGTTTGCAAACAAGAAAAAAAGCCTTGCTGCACATGTTTCACAAAAACCGTACCCATTTAAGGTCCAGTGCCACTTTGAATTAGGTGACTGTTGCTGGCAGGCTAATGATCATGCTGAGCTGTTTTCCAGTACAATGAGTAATCTGTTTCAAAGTACAGTTTTCTTGAGGCTTCAGACAACTTCTTCTTGAGGGTAATGTTCACAAAAAACAAAGGTTAACCTTTGAAACAGTTGGCTGGTACTGGTTTATTCAGTTTAACCAGCTTAGTAAGAAAGCTTTGTTTTTTATTCTTACCTCATTCAAGTGTTCTGGTCTTGAGTTGGGGAAGGGGTAGTTATTAAGGATTATAGAATGATGTATAAATGGACATTAATGTCATGCTTCGGACATTGTATTGGTGACTTTTGACACCCAAGTAAATCATTCTGTTGCACTGATTTTAATGGAAGAAGTGAAGAAGAATATGTAAATCTAAAAGCAGGCAGTGTCCACAGGCAGCACAACCTGATTGACACTCAGGCTTGGGCTGATAAATGGCAAGTAACATCCATGCGACATAAGTGCAAGGCAATGACCATCTCCCCTTGCTATTCAATGGTGTCATCATTGGTGAATCTCCCACTATCAACATCCTGGGATTTACAATTGACCAGAAACTGAACTGGACCAGCCATATAAATATTGTGGCTACACAAGAGCAGATCAGAGACTGGGAATTCTGCTGCAAGTAACTCACCACCTGACTTCCCAAAGCCTGTCCACCATCTACAAGGCACAGGTCAGGAATGTGATGGAATACTCCCCACTTGCCTGGATGAGTGCGGCTCCAACAATATGTGAAATGCGACACCATCCAGGACAATGCAGCCCATTTGATCGGCATCCCATCCACCACCTTAAACATTCACTGCCTCCGCCACCAAAGCACAGTGGCAGCAGTGTGTACCATACAGAGAAAGTGATGGCATAATGGTGTTGTCGCTGGACTAGTAATCCAGAGACCCAGAGTAATGCTCTAGGGAACGAAAACAAAAATAGTTGGAAAAACACGTCAGGCCTGACAGCATCTGCAGAGAGGAATACAGTAAGCGTTTCGAGATTTCCAGCATCCGCAGTATTTTGCTTTTATCTTAATGCTCTGGGGACCTGGGTTCACATCCTGCCATGGTAAATAGAGAAATTTGAATTCAATTTTTAAAAATCTGGAATTAAAAATCTAACGATGACCATGAAACCATTGTCGGTTGTTGTAAAAACCCATCTTGTTCACTAATGTGCTTTAGGAAAGGAAATCTGCCGTCCTTACCTGGTCTGGCCTACATGTGACTCCAGACCCACAGGAATGCCCTCTGAACTTGGGGGGCAACTAGGGATATGTAATAAATGCTGGCCTGGCCAGCAGCACCCCCATCCCGTGAATGAATTAAAAAAAAAATATAGAGCAACTCACCAAGCCTCATTTGACAGTTGTTTCAAATTCATAATCTTTACCATCAAGAAGAACAAGGGCAGCAGATCCATATGGACTCCATCACGTGCAAGTGCCCCTCCAAAATGCATGGGGACATCACCACCTGCAAGCTCCCCTCCAAGCTATTTGTTTACATGGCCAAAAACATGGAACACCCAACCTAACAGCACTGAGAGTGTACTTCTCCAGGTAGATTGCAGTGGTTCAAGTAACTGGCTCATTATCACCTTCTCAAGGACAAGTAGGGATAGACAGTCAATGCTGGCCTTGAGAGCATTGTTCCCATCCCATGAAGGAATAAAATAAAATTTCTGATAAGGTCATACTGCCTTTTGAGCATAGAATTACATCACTATGTTAACATTTGTGTTCTCTTTATGCTTGCCCTTGTGCTGAAGGTGTTTTGTCCCATGCAAACAATGGCACATTTCATCTTAGTGTAACTGGGGGCAGAACAGTCTTCAGTGGAACGTGTCCGCAAAAGGTACCATTTATCAATAGCGTACGCACGATATCTGATTCCAGTTTATTATATGCATGTATTTTCAGGCTTGTGCAGTGAAGGGAAAAGGGGGAGGATGGTGATGTGGTGAGAATGAGACCCCTTGGTGGCTACAGTAATCAATTATGGTGGGGAGAGGGAGGAGGGGAAGGTTCTTTTAAAAGTTTACCTTCAATATGAGAGCTAATTGCTATTAGTGAAAGAAAGACTTATATAGTATCCTTCATGACCCCAGGACATTCCAAAACACTTTACTGCCAATGAATTAACTTGAAGTCTAGCCTGTAATGTATGAATCATAGCAACCAATTTGTAAAGTGCATTCAGTATCATTGAACATTCGAACAACAAATTGAAGAGCTCAGAGGTGATGAGTCGTAAGCCTATGTTGGTTGAGAGCCAGGTATTTTCACGGGAAAAGACACAAAGTGAGGCAATTGTAGGCCTTTCTTCCCAAGCATCTGGCGCTCTTGTTCAGAGTAGCATTGTCAATAGTGTTTCGGGTCCTCAGGGTGACTTGAGCTTCATTGCTTAATGATCTATTTCTGAAGTGCAGTCATTGTCATGTAGGCAAATGTAGTCAACAATTTATCGGCCAAAAGTTGGAGCTATCTTTATAAAACTAATTAGATCCTGTTGGAGTATCGCGTTCAATACTGGCTATCACACTGTAGGAAGAATGTTAATTCATTTGAGTGAGTGCGGAAGAAATTTGCCAAAATGTTACCAGTGTTGAGGACTTCACTTATTGGGGACACTGGAGAAATTCAGTTTTTTGTTCTCGGAACAGAGAAGATTAAGAGGTGATTTGATAAGAGGTGTTCAAAGTCCTGAATGGTTTTATAAGCATAAAAAAGGATAAACTATTACCAGTGGCAGAAGGATTAATTACAAGAGGATAGGGATTTAAGACAATTGGCAAAAGAACCAAAGGTACGATGAACATAATTTTATGCAACAAGTATTTGTGATGTGGAATAATTGCCTTAAATGGTGGTGGAAGCAGATTCACTCGTAACTTTCATAGGGAATTGGATAAATACTTAGCCCTGTAAAAGAGCCCATCCACCCATGGTGGGCAGTGTGGCCTCTTTCTGTCCATTACAATTCTGTCTCCTAAGCATAAGGCCCTGCAGTTTTCAATTCAGAGTTTACCACCCACTGCGGAGATTGGATCATGTGCTGCAATTTAGAAATTGTGGCTGGATTGAGGGGCCTGGTTTTCCACTGCCATTTATTTGTTTGTTGTACTAACTTTGGCAATTATAGTAGTGAGATGAAAAATTATATGCTTTGTTTTAAAAGAAAACACAACTGCTTGTCTGCTGCCCTGATGATGTGCTTTATTCAGAAGGATAGTTCTGCTACACACGCCCTTCTTACAGTCTGCTTCATGTGACTATCAATTTTGTTCTGTGTGCTGGTGCTAACCAACCCAATTGGGTTCAAATAATTCACATATAAACTATGTAAGATCCTTGGTTGAGGGGTAGCTCTAATCCTGTCGATCTGGGCTGGTGCCAGGTCTGCAAAGTGAAAAGTCAGCAAATTCTATCTCTTTGCCGTCTTGTACACTACGAAGAAATTTACATTACAGGAATTTATTTTATATTTGTTAAAGACATTCTATAATTTTTCATCTGGATACAATAATTGTCATATCCCTTTGTGGGAATCCTCCTGAGAATACTACTCCAGGGTTTCACATGGTCCCTGCCACATCTAAGTGTTTGTAATACAACTGATGCAGTCTGTTCTAGTTTTGCGATGTGCGTAATTTAGGTTTTGGCTGATGTTTGTTGGTACAGGTACTTGCTTGTTAAAAGCCTTGTGAGGATCTGTGTTTGACAGTTCTCTGGGGGAAAAAATGGCCTTAAAGTATTTCTGATTTTTGAAAAAAAATGTGATGAGGTGTTTCTCATTTGGTCAATCAGCCTACCATCTTTCATAAACCTCAGTAAATCCCGAACCCTGCAACCTAGATTAACTCATGGATTTGGCTCCCATATTCAACAGCCTGTTCTTGCCAAGCTCCGCTGACTACTTGTGTTCCAGCAATTCGGTTTTAAGATCCACTTCTCACTTTCATGACCTATTTAAATCATCTCCAGCTATAGGTTCCTGCCCACACTTCTGACTTGGGTTCACTGCTTATTTTGCATTCCCTTAGCTCTGGTGGAAGCTGAGTTTTTGCCCACGGTGTCCCATCCTCTTGAGATTCTTTCCCAAAACAGCATCACACTATACCTGCAGAACCTGCTTTCAAAATCCCACAAAGCTTTAATGTTTGAACCGGCTGAAATGTTTGGACCGTGTCTTTTTTCTTCTCTCATTCTAGATGTCTTCTTTTTTGATAACCAGCATCCACATTTCCACCTGTAAAGAATAGAAGAATAATGGAAATTGTGTAGTATGTTAGTGTGTCTTGATCAACTCAGCATGCTTCATGTGCAATGAATTAATTTTGAAGTGCAGCAGCTATTCATGCAAAGATAGCAGCCACTTCTCTCACTGTGAGACCAGCAGTGAGTTGAATGGCCAGCTAATCAGTTTTCAGGCAGTGTAGATAGGAGGAGGAATGCTGGTCAGGACATGGGAGAATTAGCTCTTTGAATAATGCCATAACATTTTAATGCATACTTGAACCATTGGAGCAAACTGGAGTGATAAGGCGTTGGTTTAATGATTTGAATAAATGTAATAAAGAATGTAAAAGGTTGAGCTATTTCACAGCACATGATGCTTTGCCTGTTGATTGGGCATATTGCCATCATTGCATTTGGTTTCAGGTGAATCATTTACTTGCCACGTTAATGAGCTTTCCGACTGCAGACACCAGCTTCTTGGTGCTTCCGAGGTTAGATGTGGACATATTTTCACTTAGGCTGTGATAATGTTGTAAATGCTGAGTAAAAGTCCAAATACCTTGTGTTTTTTTTGTTTTCAAACAGTTGCTATGATTTAATGAAAGGGTGCTCAATATCATAGATTTTCTTTCAAATGCCAGTTTAGGAACAAGAAACTTTTCTCATACCCATGCTCTTTCAGACTGTAAATGTGACATTAAGCATGAAATTAACTGGTATAATTACCTGTAATCTGAACAGTGAATGTTTACCTATAAGATGCACATGAATTGCCATTTTTAATTCCAATTCTCTGTCTCTAACAAATCTCAGGCTACAAACTGCACATCAGGTTTATGAAAAATTAAAATTAAACAGAAACAGGAACAAACATGGCAGAATTTACTTGACTATAATAAACAGGAACAGAGGAGCAGGAGAATGCCATTCGGCTACTTGACCTTATTCCATCATTCAGTGAGTTTATGGCTAATCTGTATCTTAACTCTGCCTAACCCACCTTGGTTCCATGTACTGTAATGGCTAGCAAAAATCTATTGATTTTGGATCTAAAGTTATTAATTGAGCCAAAATCATCTTTTTGGGGAATATTCTCCATATTTTGATCACCTTTTCTATGAAGAAGCATTGCCTGACTCTGATTTTAAGGCTATGCCACCTTGTTGTAGACACCCCCACCAGTGGAAAAAATTTCTCTCTACCTTTCAAAAATCCTAACAGCCTCAATCAAATCAACCTTTAACCTTCCATATTCCAGGGAATACAAGCCTAATTTATGCTATCTCTTATCTTAATCTAAGTCTTGGAACCCTGTAATATTCTGGTGAATCTGTGCTGCATTCCTTCCAAGACCAATATATTTTCTGTAAGGTGCGGTTCCCAAAACTGTACATAACAATCAATGTTCTCTCTCAACTGCACAGCCGTGCAGTAACCCAGAGGTTTTCATGCAGGTCGAGCACAAGCCGACCCCTTTAAGTTATCTCACATGCTTGACTGTTCATAACTATTTAAAGGGCCCGCATACTAAACTGTATAGGCCACACTGAGCAAAATAATTAGAGGCATCGTTGATGTACAGTACTCCTGATGTAGCCTATTCAGAGCTTTGTATGGATGCAGCAAAACCTCCTCCCTTTATACCTTAGCCAGCTAGTTCTAAAGGCATGTTAATGTTAGACCTTTTTGATTTTTTTTGTACCTGACTACTACATTTTATTGATCTGTATAGTTTGTCCCGTAACTTGCTTCGAACCACTATTGTTCCTAGCTTTTCATTTATTTAAAGAAAAATACTTGGATCGAACTGTTCTTGGTCCAAAATAGATGATCTCAACCTGCGCTGAAATCCGTCTGCCAAGGATATTTTTACACGACCGCTTAATCCATCAATGTCTCTTTGTAATTTTAAGCTCTTGATGGCAATACTTAATATGTCAACAATTGTTTTTGTTGTCAGTGAATCTGGACTCATTGTGGTCTATTGTTTTATCTTAGTGATGAATAAATATTATGAATAGTTGAGTCCCAGCATAGATCCTTGTGGGACGCCATGAGTCACTTCTAATTAGAATATGTACCCATTATCCCTGCTCCATCTTATACTTTCTAATCCATCTCCTAACCAGGTCAATAATTCGCCTTCCATTCCATGTGCTTTAATTTTAGCTAACAGGCCCCAGTCTTCTGTTCTGGGTCAGAATCCCTGTTTCCGACCCTGATCAGACAAAAAAAATACACACTTACCTTCCTCTGATTTTTCTGGGCAATCTTCCCATGGAGGATCCTGCAGAACTCAGTCAGTGCAGGAAACCTTGAAGGAAGCAGCAGAGAGAATCTGCACAGAATCCATGCCTCTTTTTTAATGGCACTAGCTGCCGTATTCCAATTAGTAAAGAGTTTAAATGTCCCAAAGTTTCTTTGAAAAGTATGGAGAGAAGGTAGGTGGGTAAAATGATAGGATAGGTAAGGGGGGTAAGGTAATTGGGTAAGAGGGCAAGGTGGGTGAGTGGGTAGGTTGGTCAGGTGAGTTTAGGGTTCGGGGGGATCGGATGGTGGGGGGCTAGTCAGGTTGAGTCAGGAGGGCAATTGGGTGGAAGTGGGATAGTCAGGTTGGGGTGGGGGGGAGTTGGCTGATTAATGGGCTAGTTGGGTGATGGGGCCTGGTCTGGTGAGGCTAGTTGCGTTATGGGGCCTGGTCTGGTCAGGTTGTGGCATTTAATGGGAAGGTTGGAGGGATTGGGGCCAAGGGGAGGAGTTAGGTGGGGGATAAATGTGAGTAATTGGTTGGGGGGGGGGTGGTGTCAATTCTTTAGTTATGCAGGTGTTAGACTAGGTTTTAGTCTAACATTTCCTGGGTAACTATTCTGATAAATTAGTTGGAACAGTCCAAAGTCTCCGACTCTGACTCGGAGTTGGAGACTTTTTCAGAGGGACCAGGGGAATTACCCATCGGAAGTTCAGATTTCCCGAGCAACTCGCATAGAATCATTGCGTTAGGACTTCAGAGGGGTCCCTTGGTGCATTTTGGCGGGGTACCTCCGATCTCCGACTATCTGGAGACTGAAAGATCTGGGCCATAGCCTCAAAAGTGGAACCTTGTTAAATGCTTCTGGAAGTCCATGTAAACTACATTGATGGACATTATCCTAGTTCAATTATTTAATCTCTCTAAGCAGTTTAAATTTCTCTCTCTATCCTTAATTGTAGATTGCAATAACAACATGTTAGACTAACAGACCTGTAATTTCCCATTTTCTCCCTCTTTCTTACCTTTTTCAAATAAAGGAGTTAAAATCCATTCAAGTTCAGGTTCAATGAAGTGTGCAGGAGGGCATGCCAGGAGTAGCACCAAGACTACCTAAAAATGAGATGTCAACCAGGTAAAGCTACAAGACAGGACTACTTGCCTACCAAACAGTGAAAGCAGCCATGTGATAGACAGAGTTAAGCGATCCCACAACCAATGGATCAGATCAAAGCTCTGCAGTCCTGCCACATCCAGGCATGAATGGTGGTGCACAATTAAACAACTAACTGTAGCAGGAGGGTCCACAAATATACCCATACTCAAATGATGGGGGAGCCCAGCATATCAATGCAAGAGAGAAGGCTGAAGCATTTGCAACAGCCTTCGGCCCATAGTACCAAGTAGATGATGCATCCTGGCCTCCTCTGAAGGTCCCCAGCATCATAGATGTCAGTCTTCAGCCAATTCAACTCTCCACGTGATATCAGGAAACAGCTGCAGGCACTGGATACTCCAAAGGCTATGGACCCTGAAAGAATTCCAGCAATAGTACTGAAGATTTGTGCTCCAGAACCAGCTGCGCCTTTAGCCAAGTGGTTCCAATACAGCTCAATGCTGGCATCTACCCGACAATGTGGAAAACTGCCCAGGTATTTCCTGTCCACAAAAAGCAGGAAAAATCCAACCTGGCCAATTACCGCCCCATCAGTCTATTCTTGATTATCAGTCAAGTGATGGAAAGGGTTCTCTTTAGTGCTATCAAGTGACACTTAGTCAGCAATAACCTACTCACTGATGCTCAGTTTAGATTCTGCCAGGGCCCCATTACAATCCAAACATGGACAAAAGAACTGAACTGAAGAGGTGAGGTGAGAGTGATTGCCCTTGACATCAAGGCAGCATTTGACCAAGTGTGGCCCTAGCAAAACTGGAGTTGTTGGAGCCCACAGGTTGGAGTCATACGAGCACAATGGAAGAGGGTTGTGGCTGTTGGAGGTGCCAATCCTAGACATCACTGCAGGAGTTCCTCAGGGTAGTGTCCTAGGCCCAACCATTTTCAGCTGCATCATCAATGGCCTTCCCTCCTTCATAAGGCCAGAAGTGGCAATGCTTGCTGATAATTGCACAATGCTCACCATTTGCAACGACTCAGATACTGAAACAGTCCGTGCCCATATGTGGCAATATCTGGACAGCATTAAGACTTGGGCTGACAAGTGCCAAGTAACATTCATGCCACACAAGTGCCAGCTCCAACAAGAGAGAATTCAACCATCACACCTTGACATTCAATGACATTACCATCACTGAATCCCCTACTATCGACACCCTGGGCGTTACTGTTGACCAGAAACTGAAGTGGATCTGCCATATAAATACTGTGGCTACAAGAGCAGGTCAGAAGCTGGGAATCCTGCGATGAATAGCTCAGCGCCTGACTCCCCAAAGCCTGCCCACCATCAACAAAGCACAAGTCAGGAGTGTAATTAAATACTCTGTACTTGCCTGGATGAGTGCAGCTCCAATAACACCCTGGAAGCATAACACCATCCAGGACAAAGCAACCCATTGATTGGCACCTCATCCACCACCTTCACTATCCACTCCCTCCACTATAGATGCACAGTGACAACTGTGTGTACCACCTACAAGATGCACTGCAACAATTCACCAGGGCTCCTTCGACAGCATCTTCCAAACCTGTGGCCTGTACGACATAAAAGGTCAAGGAAAGCAAGTGTGTAGAAACACCACCATCTGCAAGTCCCCCTCCAAGCCACACACTATCCTGACTTGAAACTATATCGCCATTCCTTCACTGTTGCTGGGTCAAAATGCTGGAACTCCCTCCCTAATAGCACTGTGGGTGTACCTACAGCAGATGGACTGCAGCGGTTCAAAGTGGCGGCTCACCACCACCTTCTCAAGGGCAATTAGGGATGGGCAATTAAAACGCTGGCTTAGTCAGTGATGCCCATATCCCATGAAAGAATAAAAGAAAATGTAACAGGGTATTCCTGAATCAAGAGAGCTTTGGAAGATTATGACTGAAACATGTGCGATATCATCACTATTTCCTTTTTTAAATAAACATCTGGGTTAGAAACAATCAAGTTCTTTTTCAGTGTTTAGTGCTGTTATATTTGTGGAATGTCATTTTGTTGCCTATGCTAAATTTGGTGCATTGCAATCCTTGATTCATTATTAGTTTCCTTGGGATGTTAGGAATCTTATCCTCTTCCTCTACTGCAAAGACTGACACGCAGTAATTATTCAGGTCTGCCATTTCCTTATTTTCATTTGCAATATGACCTGCATCGGTTTTTAAAGGCTCCACATTACTCTTGACTATACTTCTAATATAATAATTTGCTCTAATTTTGACATCCAAATAATAAATACATCAATAGTTCAGTAATTCGTATGACACAAAAAAGATATGTATGTGATATTAGGCAAAACAGAGATTCGGCAAGTTCCCATGATATGGGAATGCAGTTACAACTTGTTTTGCTTTGAGGTCCGAACCGAGCTAAAGAAATGCCAAAATGCCAACATAGTCAAAAACTGCAATAAAAAGGCTGCTATTGCTAATCATTGCCTAATCATACATGATCCCTATAACACTTATTGCAGTGACAAGACCAGTCAATCAAACTAGGTTCCAAAGGCAGGGAGTCTGTCTGACACACTAGTTGAGTCGTTTACATCCATCTTGAAGTAAAGTAGAATTTAGTGTTCAGTGTATGAGTAGTGTATGGAATTGGACAATCACAGTTAATTTCTCTGTTCTTGCAGTAGAAATTGCAAATTCTTAAGCATGATGAAGGTGATAGTGTAATGATGACGGGAAATTATGATTGAGTGATATCGACCTATAACTTCACCAGCTAACCAAAAATATTTAAACTGTTTAAAAAGGACTTTTTTTAAGCACATGTAAAGACACTGACTAAAGTTGACTGCCATGAGTCACCTGATTTCTGGAATTGTAAGTTGACTTTTTTTGCAAAGTTACTCTATGGATTGTACTGCAGTCATGCCTTGACATATTGCTCATGGAATTTGGAGGTGCCAAGGTCCACTTCAAAAAGGACTATTAAAAGGAATGGATATGTCACTTGCAACTTTGAGCTTACCTCACCGGTATCCATCAAGACAACGGGGAACTGCTAGCCAGACAGGATATACGACCAACAGACACTCGAACCACCTGTGGAGGATGAAAGAAGCCCATCTCCTGTTGATTTCTACTACCATGAAATGTGTTAAACATTTCTGAGATGAAACATCAAAATGTGATTACTTGCCTATAACATTGACTACAACAGGCACGATAAACAACATTCTTTAGAATATACAATAAACAGGACTTTAAGAACTGATTTTTGCAAAGCAGAAGCAGAGGAATCTGGCAAAGCTGCTCATGGAGCAGTGAGGAATCTCTCTCTCCCCCTCTCCACCCCTTTCTCCCGCTTTTGTCTCTCTCTCTCGCTCCCCCTTTTGTCTCTCTCTCTCTCGCTCCCCCTTTTGTCTCTCTCTCTCTCTCTCGCCCCCCTTTTGTCTCTCTCTCTCTCTCTCTCGCCCCCCCTTTTGTCTCTCTCGCCCCCCCTTTTGTCTCTCTCGCCCCCCCTTTTGTCTCTCTCGCCCCCCCCTTTTGTCTCTCTCGCCCCCCCCTTTTGTCTCTCTCGCCCCCCCCCCTTTTGACTCTCTCGCCCCCCCCTTTTGACTCTCTCGCCCCCCCTTTTGACTCTCTCGCCCCCCCTTTTGACTCTCTCGCACCCCCCTTTTGTCTCTCTCACCCCCCCCTTTTGTCTCTCTCGCCCCCCCTTTTGTCTCTCTTGCCCCCCCCTTTTGTCTCTCTCGCCCCCCCTTTTGTCTCTCTCGCCCCCCCTTTTGTCTCTCTCGCCCCCCCTTTTGTCTCTCTCGCCCCCCCTTTTGTCTCTCTCGCCCCCCCTTTTGTCTCTCTCGCCCCCCCCTTTTGTCTCTCTCGCCCCCCCTTTTGTCTCTCTCGCCCCCCCTTTTGTCTCTCTCGCCCCCCCTTTTGTCTCTCTCGCCCCCCCTTTTGTCTCTCTCGCCCCCCCTTTTGTCTCTCTCGCCCCCCCTTTTGTCTCTCTCGCCCCCCCCTTTTGTCTCTCTCGCCCCCCCTTTTGTCTCTCTCGCCCCCCCTTTTGTCTCTCTCGCCCCCCCTTTTGTCTCTCTCGCCCCCCCTTTTGTCTCTCTCGCCCCCCCTTTTGTCTCTCTCGCCCCCCCTTTTGTCTCGCTCGCCCCCCCTTTTGTCTCGCTCGCCCCCCCCTTTTGTCTCGCTCGCCCCCCCCCCCCTTTTGTCTCTCTCGCCCCCCCCTTTTGTCTCGCTCGCCCCCCCCTTTTGTCTCGCTCGCCCCCCCCCCTTTTGTCTCGCTCCCCCCCCCTTTTGTCTCTCTCTCTCTCTTCCCACCCCTTTTGTCTCTCTCTCTCTCTTCCCCCCCCCCCCCATTTGGGCTCTCTGTCTCTCTCTCTCCCCCCTTTTTGGCTCTCTGTCTCTCTCTCTCCCCCCCTTTTTGGCTCTCTCTTTCTCTCTCCCCCCTTTTTGGCTCTCTCTCTCTCTCCCCCCTTTTTGGCTCTCTCTCTCTCTCTCTCTCCCCCCCCCCTTTTTGGCACGCTCTCTCTCTCTCTCTCTCTCTCTCTCTCTCTCTCTCTCTCCCCCTTTTTGGCTCCCTCTCTCTCTCTCGCTCTCTCTCTCTCTCCCCCCTTTTTGGCTCTCTCTCTCTCTCTCTCTCCCCCCCCCTTTTTGGCTCTCTCTCTCTCTCTCTCTCCCCCCCCCTTTTTGGCTCTCTCTCTCTCTCTCTCTCTCCCCACTTTTTGGCGATCTCTCTCTCTCTCTCCCCCCCCCCCCCTTTTTGGCTCTCTCGGGCTCCCCCTTTTTGGCTCTCTCGGGCTCCCCCTTTTTGGCTCTCTCGCGCTCCCCCTTTTTGGCTCTCTCGCGCTCCCCCTTTTTGGCTCTCTCGCGCTCCCCCTCCTCCCCACCCTTTTGTCTTGCTCTCTCTCCTCCCCCCCTTTTGTCTTGCTCTCGCTCTCTCTTCCCCCCCTTTTGTCTTGCTCACTCTCTCTCTCTCTTCCCCCCCCCCCCTTTTGGCTTGCGAGCTCTCTCTCTCTTCCCCCCCTTTTGTCTTGCGAGCTCTCTCTCTCTTCCCCCCCTTTTGTCTTGCGAGCTCTCTCTCTCTTCCCCCCCTTTTGTCTTGCGAGCTCTCTCTCTCTTCCCCCCCTTTTGTCTTGCGAGCTCTCTCTCTCTTCCCCCCCTTTTGTCTTGCGAGCTCTCTCTCTCTTCCCCCCCTTTTGTCTTGCGCGCTCTCTCTCTCTTCCCCCCCTTTTGTCTTGCGCGCTCTCTCTCTCCCCCCCTTTTGTCTTGCGCGCTCTCTCTCTCCCCCCCTTTTGTCTTGCGCGCTCTCTCTCTCCCCCCTTTTGTCTTGCTCTCTCTCTCTCCCCCCCCTTTTGTCTTGCGCGCTCTCTCTCTCTCCCCCCCCTTTTGTCTTGCGCGCTCTCTCTCTTCCCCCCCTTTTGTCTTGCGCGCTCTCTCTCTCCCCCCCTTTTGTCTTGCGCGCTCTCTCTCCCCCCCTTTTGTCTTGCACTCTCTCTCTCCCCCCCTTTTGTCTTGCAAGCTCTCTCTCTCTCTCCCCCCCTTTTGTCTTGCGCGCTCTCTCTCTCCCCCCCTTTTGTCTTGCTCTCTCTCTCTCTCTCTCCCCCCTTTTGTCTTGCTCTCTCTCCCCCCTTTTGTCTTGCTCTCTCTCCCCCCCTTTTGTCTTGCGCGCTCTCTCTCTCTTCCCCCCCTTTTGTCTTGCGCGCTCTCTCTCTCTTCCCCCCTTTTGTCTTGCGCGCTCTCTCTCTCTTCCCCCCTTTTGTCTTGCGCGCTCTCTCTCTCTTCCCCCCCTTTTGTCTTGCGCGCTCTCTCTCTCTTCCCCCCCTTTTGTCTTGCGCGCTCTCTCTCTCTTCCCCCCTTTTGTCTTGCTCTCTCTCTCCCCCCCCTTTTGTCTTGCTCTCTCTCTCCCCCCCTTTTGTCTTGCTCTCTCTCTCCCCCCCTTTTGTCTTGCTCTCTCTCTCTCCCCCCACCTTTTGTCTTGCGAGCTCTCTCTCTCCCCCCCCTTTTGTCTTACACGCTCTCTCTCTCCCCCCTTTTGTCTTGCTCTCTTCCCCCCTCCTCTTTTTTCTCTCTCTGTCTCCCTCTCCGTTTCTATCTCTCTCTCTCTCTCCACCCCCCCACCCCCCCTTCTCTGGGGCGCTTTTTTCTCCTCACTCTCTGGCGCCCTCTCTCTCACTCTCTCCCTCCCCCCTCTCTGGCGCCCTCTTTCTCCACAATCTAAAACATCCAAAAAGAGAGTAAATGTCCATCAGAAAGAACCCCAGGAGAAACTCATCGATTTCTGGTAGATGGATTATGGATTCAAAAAAAGTAAATTATCTCCACATTCGGTTACATAGACTTGAATTCAACTCCAGGATTTTAAAGGGAACCAGTTAACATAAAATGTTCAACAATCTATGCCTCAAGCATAAGCAACGGACTTAACCATATATTCTTTTAACTTTTATTTGAGCTCTAATTTTTCTTCTGATATCTGTGTGTCTGTCACATTGCATCTTTTATTATCTTCCCTCATGTTTAGTAATAAACTTGTCCTTTCCTTATCTCAAGAGAACCTTGTGATTGGCTCCTTATTGTTCACTGCATAGATGGTAAAAAAAAACAAAATACATTTGGGATTTGAAAAAGGCATCCACAGGGAAAAGAAGTTTAAAAATGTTTGTTGTGACCAACCGAGGGGGTGAATAGTGGGGAGCCAGTTCACTCCTCCTCACCTGGTCGTATCAGTAGCTAACCCCTATCAAGAGACTGCTTGAGCAACCTATGCAAATCAAAGTGAAAATAGGTTTTGGTGAAACAACTAGCAGATTAAGCAAGATATACGCATCCCTCAAAAGAGAAGGACATAACCTGCAGCAAACTAAAACAGATGTTGTAACCTTGTAACGATACTATCAGTTGCAATGGAGCAACATCAGGTGCTTTTCAAGATCAGCAGCGCGGTAAAGCAGAGCTGCATCCTGGCACTAACTCTTTTTGGCATGTTCTTCTCCATGCTGCTATTCTACGCTTTCAGCAACTCAAATGAGCACCTGCATGCCAGAGCTGAAGGCAAGCTGTTCAACTTGGCAAGACTACATGCCAAAGCATGTAATATCCTAGTCCGTGAGTTGCTGATAATGATGTGCTGGCATCCCATACTGAAATTCATTTGCTACAGCTTGTTGATTAGTTCTACCAGGCCTGCAAGGAGTTTGGACTAACCATCAGCATCAGGAAGACCAAAGATATGGCCCAGGATGTAGAGAATCCACTTTCCATTAACATCCACAGTCTCATTCTGGAGGCCATCGACACCTTCACATACCTTGGACCAACAATTATCAGCAACCTGTTCCTGTCGAAACCAGCACCAGGATTGCTAAGGCCACGGCTGTTGTATCAAAGTTGAGAGGTCGGGTGTGGGCCAACAGCAAAGTACAAAACTCTCTGTATACCTGGCTTGTAATCTCAGCATCTTCCTTTACAGTAGCAAAGCAAGAACCACTTATGCAAACCAAGAAAAGAGGCTAAACAACTTCCACCTCCACTGCCTCAGATTAGACATCTCCTGGCAAGTAGAGTACCGAACATAGAAGCACACCAGTGTGCAGAAATCCCCAACATGTTTGCCCTCGAGTCAGCAGTGACTCTGTTGGCTGGGCCATGTGAGCAGAATGGATGATGGTCAAATCCTCAAAGACATATTATATGGCGAGCTTGCTAGCATGAGACCAATGGGTTGCCCATGTCTGCGATACAGGGACGTCTGTAAGTGAGGCCCCAAGTTGATCGGGATCAGAGTTGATGCATGGGAAGCCCTCACTGCTGACCGAAGTGCCTGGAGACAAGCAGTCATGAAGATCGTGGAAAAAGTAGAGGACAAAAGAAATGACCAGATGGCAGAAAAGAGACCCCACTGGAAGGAGAAAATGTCAGTAAACCTCTGGCCAATGCTATTCATCTGTGTCAGATGTGGAAGAGACTGCCATTCAGAATCAGCCTATTCAGCCACAGCAGACAATGTTCAACCTAGGAGTGACGTACACCCTGGGGCAGTACATCACCTGCCGAGGTGGGCAGATGCCATCACAAACTTGTGTCCATTTGCTATTTCCATGAGAAGCAATACAGTCCCTGATTCAAAGCAAGATAGGTTTCTGATTCATACTGTATCTTCTCCCATTCTTTTCCCAAATGACTTTAAAGATCAATTTGAATGAATGGGTTGAGCTTTGCTGATGTTTTCCTGTACATATCTTGATTGGATGCTATCTGTCAAATGTGTCTGCACTTTTTGTTCCTGACATAGGTAAAGATCTCTTCTAAATCAAAGTACTGGCATCATTTAGGCAGTGTCCCTTGCAGTTGAGTGGAAGAACAAACTCCAAAGTACGTGATCTAATTTTTAAAAATCTGCAAACAACGTTAATCATGTACCTTTTAGGACTTCCACTTGTGATAAATCTTTTGCAGTGGATTTTATAAATGTTAGTGAGAGGACCTCCCCATTCCACGCTAGACAGTAAAGCAAAGCGTATTGATTGAGCCAATCATTTGGGTCTTGAAACCTGAAAAGTAAATTGTATCAAAGCATAAATTTTCAAACTCTTTTATGAAGCATTTAAACAAGGTATTACAGTTAGGTTTTTACTGTACACTTTGTTTTGAAACCAGCCATGCCTTTGTTTATACTCAATGCAATCTTTTATAACTGTTTGACTTTGGTCCTCCTATCTCTGAGCTGTGAAACATCAGAGACAGGATTTTACCGCCTTGTGCTGGTGTGTTTGATGGCGGAGGGGTTTGGGTGGGCTTGTAAAATGCTGCGTGTGGCC
Source organism: Carcharodon carcharias (assembly GCF_017639515.1). NCBI lineage: Eukaryota > Metazoa > Chordata > Chondrichthyes > Lamniformes > Lamnidae > Carcharodon > Carcharodon carcharias. Next base: position 159,556,551 of record NC_054470.1, read on the forward strand.
TGTCTGCTGCCTTCTCACCAGCCCCTGACCTCCCCATTTAATGAGAGGCTGTGGAGGCATTGAATGACCTGCCCACCCTCGGGCCTACTGTGGCCAATTAATGACTACTTAAGTGCCTCATCACATCCCTGCCACTTTTTTACCTGTGGCAGGGGCTGGTGCATACTCAGTGGGTACCCCATAGCTTTTGCTGGGAGAGCTGGTGTCGGGCAAGGGGTTGGCCTTCTCCCAAGGCCATACCTCCCTTGTCCTTCTTCTGGGTGGTAGAGGTCATGGGTTTGGAATAAGCTGTCGAAGGAACCTTGGTGAGTTGCATAATTAAGGCCACTTCGTAACAGGAATAATTGATGGCATCAGCAAATTCTATCCCGAAAGTACACACAGAACTCAGAATATAAAGCATTTAACTGTGCAACTTAACTTAATTAGTCATCATAAGTCAGGGGGAGACGGTGTCGTGGAGGTAATGTCACTAGACTGCTAATCCAGAAACACAGGGGTAATGTTCTGGGGACCCAGGTTTGAATCCTGCCAAGGCAGATGGTGGAATTTGAAACCAATAAAAATCTGGAATTAAAAGTGAAACTGTGAAACCGTTGCGGATTGTCATAAGAACCCATCTGGTTCACTAATGCCCATTAGGAAAGGAAATCTGCTATCCTTACCTGGTCTGGCCCACACGTGACTCCAGACCCACAGCAATGTGGTTGACTCTTAAATGCCCTCTAGTCAAGGGCATTTGGGGGTGGGCAATAAATGCTGGCCTAGCTAGTGATGCCCATCCCATGAACAATTTTTTTTTAAAAAGTAGCTTCAGTTAATATACTTTCCATTTCAAAATACCAAGCAATAGGATCTCTAATAATAGTCAAAAATGCAGTAAAAATGGACAGTCACTGTTCGCACACAGAATCACAGCTGATCCACTAAAATATTTATTGCAGTGGCCAGACCATAGGATCACATTCATACACTTCATTACAATACATGTGTGAATTTCTTGTGGTTGGTTGCATTTATAAACCAATAAACTCAGGTTCATAGGTCTTTAGCAGCTCCTTCTGACAGTTGCGTAAATCTGCTTGATCCTTTCTTTTTTGTTTTTGAAGGTATTTATGAAACCAAAGAGTTTTTTTTCAAATTGGTAAATCTGCTTCAAGCTTTTGAACAGAAATAAGTCAGGTCAAGATAGTTCATATAGCAGGTGAGAAAAGGAAAAGGACCCGCCATACAAGGGTATTACTTTATCATGGTTTAGCAGAGCAGCTGCAAACTATTTGTTTTCTAATACATAAGTGGCTATATACTACTGCTTCTCTGCTTTTATTTACTTGTTGCTTTACTGTTTAACACATTTCACAACTAAAATCCAATGTTCTAATGTAATGTTATTCTGATAATATTCAAAAGATGATGAGAATCACATGATAGCACGTCAGATGGAACCTATGATTTTGGACATTTTTTTGTCTATGTTTTAGGGGTGGGGCCACAGTAATTTTGCACCTGTAGGGAGATTGTAACATTTAAGGCACAGAATGTATCAAGGGTTGATTCTTTTGATCCTGTCTACAACCAGGGGTGACCTTGTTGGGATATATCAACAGGCCACACCAATCAATCCAAGGGGCAGAGTGAACAGCAGCCCCTAAGGAGCAGACAGAGGGAAAGTCAGCTTCATGAAGCTTAAGTGCTTCCATTAGCTCTGTGTTGCTGAAGGAACTGGGGCTCGGAGAATCCCTGGAAGCTGCTGATAATTCTGTGCTGTGAAGAGTTGGGGCTCGGGGGAACCCAAGGAACAGTGTTTGCTCAGCGTAGCTGGGATGATTGGGGCTCGGGGTAGCCCAGGAGCAGTGTTGGCAGCAGGGCAGCTGAGAAGCTAGGGTTGTGCCTGTGTTTAGATGCTAATGTGTGTAGCCTGGCCAACACGGGAGCACAGCCTCTGTAGAAGGTCAGCTCAGCTGGAAAAGAAGACCGAGAAGGCTGGAACTGGAAGCAGATTTTTTTTTCTTTATTCTTTTACGCTATGTGGGCACCACTGGCAAAAGCCAGCATTTGTTGCTTGTCCAGAATTACCCTTGAAGTGAATGGCTTGCTAGTTCATTGCAGAGAGCAGTTTAAGAGTAACTACATTAATGTGGGTCTGGAGTTACATGTTGGCCAGGTGGGGTAAGGTTGGCGGATTTCCTTCCCTAATAGACATTAGTGAACCAGACAGATTTTTATGACAATTGATTAATTTCATGGTCACCATTACTAAGATTAGTTTTTTTTTAAACTCTAGATTTATTCATTGAATTTAAATTCCACTAGCTGCCATGGTTTGAATGCATGTCTCCAGAGTATTCGCCTGGGCCTCTGGATTACTAGCCCAGTGACGTTACCACTATTTCTACCATCCCCCCCAAGGAGAGATCTGGAATAGTGTGCCTTTTGGATTAAGATTGTACCAATGGAACACTGAGGGAATAGAACTGCCGTCACTGGGGATCAGATTAGATCTGTTGAAGGAACAGAGCTAAAATTCCTTGCAAAGAAGACTGAGCTTTAAAGAATTTTTGTGACTCAGTAATGACTGATGTCTGGGTGGGCTGCTGAGAAATTTCAGGGGACCTGTATTGGTTCTATCTGTCTTATAGTGAGCAGTTTGTGGTGTGTTCAACTACAGGTTGCCTGCTATTTCATGTTTACCTCATGTTAATTCTGGATGTTAGAATATAAGATAGATAGCATTGGCTGTTGCTTTGTTAACTCATCTATAGTAAAATTTCTTGTTTAAAACAGTGGAATCTTTTGGCTTTATTCTCTTAAGTAGCTGTGATTTCAAATTTCTTCTACTTAACAAAAAAAAAACTTACTGGGCCCTAACTGGATTGTAACAAATGTTGGGGTCTCGTCCAGGACCGTAACAAAATTTGGGGGACCGGTCAGGGATTGTAATATACATGACAAACTAATTTGTCAAAATAAGCTGAATTGGGAACTTTACTGCCAACTGAGTGTTTCGTCTGAAGGATAGCACATGATAACTTGAGCCTTAGTAGCATGCTGGACTTAAATCTAGTGAAGTGGCATACATTATTAAATATCATTAAGCTTGCAAATAATTACCGAAAAGTATTTGAAGCTTAAATGCTCATTGTATTTATTACAGGTAAATCAAAAGGTCGCAATGCTAATAACATTATTCATTTTATTTGTACCAAGCGTTCTGGACTACATTTTCGGCACACGGACAATACAGTGCAGTGGCTCAGAGCGATGGAGTCGGTTGGATTACCCAAGGTCAGTGCAGTAAACTGTGTACCTTTACCTGTAATTTATAAAGATCCTTCCAGCTGCACAGACTTCTGTTGTCATGTTTTTGGCGCAATTTTTTTATTGAGTATTGAATATTTAAGCATTGACCTAATTGAAGGTTTTAAGATGATAGGATTTGGAGGGTAGCTGGAGAGAAACTTTCCTCTGATGGTGAAGTCCAGAACAAGCAGGCATATCTTTAAATTTAGAGCTAGGTTGTTCAGGATTGGGTCAGGATGCACTTATGCATACAAAGAGTAATGGGTACCTGGAACTCTCTCCATCAGAAAAGGCTGGAGCCACATCAAATGATAATTTAAGAACTGAAATAGATTTTTGTTCGGTAGCCATACTAAGTGCTATGGAATTAACCCGGATAAATGGAATTAAGATATAAATCATCCATGATCTAATTGAATGGTGGAACAGGCTGGAGGAGCTGAATGACTCCTTTTCCGATGTTATCGCCAACTTCTCCCATTATGAATGCCTAATCCACATTGATAAGAAAACTGTGTAAAGTTGTCATACAGGAATGAAACTTACTGGCTGTTGGTGCTTTTGTTTCCAGTCTATGACCCAGCTTCACACACTGGTTCAATTGGAGTCCTCCAAGAAAAGTTGCAGTCCCATATCTTGAAGGAAACGCATACTAAAGTGCAATAGTGCAAAATTAAATCCCTACATTTCGTTAATAAAAAAAAATTAAATGCCTGGACTCATCACTCTCACTTCTCCATGCATGAATTCTCAGACATCTAACTTTTCTATATTCCTGTCTACCATCCCACCAACTCCCCCAATCTCCTGAGATTTGGAAATGATCTACAACCATAAAATAATTTCCAATTCTGCATTTTTTATTTTAAGCTAATTCATCCCTTGTTTCTTCAGAATGCCCTCCAGTACTTTCCCTACAATGGAAGTTAAGCCTTTGCTAACGAGCGGTGGAAATGTGTACATAGGGAATCCAGAGATATTGAAACTAATTTACATATGAACACAGGAATATAGCTAATTGGTCTAACAAGTCTGCTTCACCCTCGATGCCAGGATCTTCATTGCTAGATACTGCTTCACCTCCCTTCCCCATAGCAATACTCATTAAAAGACATACAATTTCTTTAGTTACTTGATATATTCTACATGCAGTACATCCGGATCTGGAGCTTGACTTCCTTTAATGCTTTCAGCCTGTCCATTACCTATTTGTTAGTTATGTGTATTTTTCTCATTCTTTTTTACAATGATGGTAATCCTTATCTTGTCAGCATTGGCTTTACTGACTAGATTCTTTGCCTTTCCAAACTTCCTCCCATCCCTTTTTTTAATATAACTTGTCAGCAGTTAATGTGTCGTCCCTCGGTTTTCATTCAAAGTGTCCCTTGCAGCTGATTATCAACATGTGGTGGCTGAAGACATGATTGTGGAATTTTAACTCCCACCTTGACCTGTCTTGTTTTGACCACTCCTTAATTTCTGCTTGTGGAGAGATGGCCTAAGAGGACTAATCCAGATAAATGTAGCTGCTTATAAAGGAAATTACGATGCTTAAAGCACCATGTGTACACAGGCAAGATGCAATTTATGCACACGGGCATATATAACATTGATCAAAGTCAATTAAAAATGTATTATTTAGTGCTGTATCCTCCGGATAAATCTGTTGTAAAGTTTTCAGCATTTACAATGGAGATTTTAAATCCTCTTGACGAATAAAATCATCACCTTGAACTTCCAGCGTCAGCATATTGATATTCTATGTGCTGTTTTAGCACCTGAATGAAACAGGACAAAAAAACAAGCTCCTGAGAAGATGCATAGTTCTGGATGGCATGTATGCTCATCTTTTCAAAATTTTCTCAGCAATGATGAGAAGGCCATTATTATATCTGTCATTCGATCCTCACTTGTCTACAAAGGAGCACTTTAGTATGTAAACTTATAAAAGCTGGCACTTGTAAGGAATGCTCCATGATCTACAAAAGAACTTTTGTGAAACAAGAACGTTTCTTTCTTTTAATTAAAGAAAAGAATGCTCCGCCGTGTCTGGGTCCAACAAAGTATACTATAATGCCACAGAAACAGGCATTTTTAGCAGTGATGATTTGAAGAGCTTCCTCTTCAAAGAATAAATCAAACACTATAATTTGCAGTTCTACCCTATTCGCTCTAATGCTCCAGTGTAACACAGTGCCCCAAATAAATGCTATTAATCATAAAGGGGGATAGTACTTTTTGTTGTGGGGTGGGTGGAGATAGTCAAGGAAGGAGGAGAGAAAGGAATCAAGCCCTTTTCCAGCTAAAGTACCCTCCTACAAAAATCAGCAATTTAAAAAAAAAAAAGTTGCTTTTGCACACAACGATCCATTTCTATGGCTAGAGGTGATGCTATTTCTCAACATAGTACTGGTCACCACTAGTGACTGCAAATCTGGTCTGCTCTTCTCTTCTCTTCTGAATGGAAACTTCAGTATGATGGGTCACCATCAGTTTGACCTGCTGCTGATTTCTCAGACCAAAGAAGTGTTTTGATGATTGCTTTTTGATAGGGGGAAGGTTCCTTTAGCTTCTCATAGAGCACTGTTTCCTCCTTTTAATGATTGCCAAAACTTTTAACAAGTACGACAAAATAGTTTTGAAAGTCAAGATTTGTTAAATCTACCACAGAATTTTTGTATAACAGCCAACTGAACTGCAAATAACTCAATTTTCAGTAAGTGTATTTGAAGGGACTGAGAAATAAGTTGGGGGAAGGTGCGATTTTTAGCAGGCTAGAGTGTAGAGTAGAAAATGGGACATTTTCTTGGCTGCATTATTATCAATGCAAGGTAACTCCTGGCACTTGAGAAGCCGGCCAAGAGAACTAATTAATTCCTACTTAAGTAGAAACTGCTGGGAGCTTTTTGTTGCATTTGGGCAGGTTGTTTCAATCTAACCTTCACTCTATTAACTAAACCTTTTGTATTCTCTTCAGTTAGTTTTGTTTAGAGTGAATCATATAGCATTTATTATGATTGTTAACACAGCACTCAAAATAGTTTGAGGTTTCATCGCAGTAAAAGTTGTGCTTATGCAATTTTTTTTATAGGTACATCCTAGCTGGCACTTCTGTACTCCTCTAATCTTGTATATACATGTTGGCCTATTGCAAATGCAGTGTACTCAGGGTGAACTTGACAAGCTACATACAGTGGATAGCATACCTAAATGCTTCATTCATCTTAAATTCTTCAGCCCTATTTATCGACTGCTTCTAAGAGTTCTCTTCCAATTCTGCTGAACTAAATTATTAAACATGGTGGTAGTTAATTTTTGTAAAGCACTACTATGAAATGTTTATTATCTTTCATTGGTGAGAATTTCCAAGGTATGAGCTTAACTGTTCTGCTAAAGAGTCTTTTGAAGAGTCATGCGGATTCGAAACATTAAATGTGTTCCTCTCCGCAGATGCTGTCAGACCTGCTGAGTTTTTCCAGGTATTTTTGTTTGTGTTATGAGCTTAACTGGTTGGGCCTGTGCATTTTGCTTCACAGGATAGTTTCTTAACACCTAATGGTATTATTTTTTTCACCAACTGTTGGTGTGAAATATAATTGTGACTAAGGCTTAATTTTCAGGCCATCCGCAGGCAGTGGGACCTGTAAATTAGGGCGCCTCGTGACCATCCACATCCACCCCCACCACGCTATTACAATTAATGCCTTGGCCCATTCGGGGATGTTAAGTGGGCAATTAATGCTCAATTGAGGGCCACATCTTGCCTCCACTCTGATTTAATGAGTGGCAGGAGAGACCAGCGCTCTCAACGTGCAGCCCAGGTTTAAACCATATGGGCTGCTGGCCAGTTAAAGCGAGGGGGGTGGGGGGGTGGGTGCGGTGGGGGGCAATAAATCTTGCCCAGGCCCCTGCTGCCAACCAGAGCCCCTTCCATAGTTGTGCCTCCAGCATGCCACCCCCACCCTCGTTGAGCCCCTGTTAGCTTGGCCCCAGCGATATCCCAGAGCTATCTGAGTAGGTCCATCTAGTCCATCATTGAATGCCACCTTTTCATTCTCATTTGTTGCCCATCCCTAATTGCATGGCTTGTTATGCTAATTCAATGTGCAGTTGCTGTGGGTCTGGAGTCAGGTAAGGATGGCATGTTTCCTTCCCTGAAGGACCACTAGTGAAGCAATTGGGTTTTCACAAGAATCAATGATAGTTTCATGGTCACCATCACTGAGATTAGTTTTATATTCCAGATTTTATTAATTGAATTGAAATTCCACCAGCTGCCGTGGTGAGATTTGAACCTAGGCCATTAGCCTGAGCCTCTGGATTACTAGGCCACTACACCATCCTTCACCCATCTGAAGTAGAGTCAGTGCTACTGCTCCTGCTGCCAGTACACACAGTTGCTGGTCTTCGATTGGCCGGCAATTCTGAGCAATGGAACCTCCTCCTGGAGATGGATGGAAGTCCTGCCTCATACTAAGTAAAGGCCTGTCTCCTGAAAAATTAAAGTGGGATGTGCTGGCTAATTAGAGGGGGGCTCTTCCCCGATATTTATGCTGGGATGTAGGCAGTCCACCATCAGCGTGTAATCCAGCCTTAATTCTCTGGTATTGAGACTGTACCCAGGCAGAGATCTAACTTTGTGTTTGACTATAATTGTACGCATTTACAGGCGAGACTGTGGAAGGTCCAGGATGGGTGCCCATATCTGGTTTTCATAAGGTGGCTTTTAGTTTCAGCTTCCATACTGCATTAATTAAACCATGAAGGCCTTTTTGGATGATATGAATGATCCACAGGTAGGTAATCAGGAACTGAGACTGTCAGAGGAAGTAATAAGCTGCTAATGTGCGTTCTAGGCAGTTCATAGTCTTACTGCCAGCTCAAGGCCTATGAGACAGAAGCAGGATCAGTGTGAGGGCCAGAGAACTGAAAATGAATGCTTCAGGCTGTTGCACACCATTTGGTAAGGAGCTTCTCAGCATTTATTGCTGGTAGATCAGCTGGTAGATTTAAAAGCTCTGATGGTTTGTGCTGTCTTTGTACATGAGATTGAATTGTCCTGTATTCTTGCTTACTTTCTAAAGATAAATCCAGTTAATTAGAATTTGAGGCCAGCTCAAGTGTGGATGTTGATTGGATCATATCCCAGAGTAGCTTGGAGAGAAATTAAGTTCATGTGCATTAACAATATAGGATTGCATGAGTTCTAGTGGATGCGAGGTCACTGCATGAGCTGTAAACTGCCAGGTTACAGCTGCTGATCCAAGATGGACACAAGGTATGGTTACATAAAGTGCAGGGTGATCATTGTAAAAGGGAATAGCTCATTAAAATATACTAAAATTACATCACGTTGATGGCAGTGAGTTGTGCTTCAGTCACAGTGGTGCCTGTTTTCCTGTCATATGACTGAGAATATCCTGTTGATTTTGTTTTAAATAAATACCCCAAACTGTGTTCTTAACAGACCAAACAGATGTACCCGGAATTCAAAGAAGCTTGTCAAATCTCTCTGATCCTTTTTCCCCTATTGTTGCTAAAAATTACTGTTTACGGTCTATCTACTGCCTTTAAAATCAAGCAACAGTGCTAAAACCAGTTGGCGGTTAATCTGCCAATGCTTTGTGACTGTTTCCTTTGTCTCCCATTGAGTTTTAAAGCATTTTTTCTTTCTTTGCAACCAGTGTCCACGTTAGTTATTTCTAATTCAATGCAATGTGAATCACTTTCTACTGCCCCAACAATGTAACATAATCTTCATGTTCAGAGGAATTGCTTCCTACTGCTCAAACATGATCTTTCCATTTTTTTTTTTAAAACGTGATTTCCTAAAAATGCCGAATATCCCAGTTTTGGACAAAGTGGTTCTACTTCAATTTAAGTGTATAGGAAAGCATTAGATGTTTGATTTATCCAACATCTCTGCTTGATTTGCTCAAAGCCCCAGAGCTGACTGAGCTACATTGGTAACAGATAATTTTTATTTCCCTGTTTAATTTGCTCCAAAGGATGTTGAGGATACTCTTTATATTGGATTTTAATAAAAAGGTCTCCACAGCAACAGATGTCAGATGTTGGCAGAAAGTACTAAAAATATGTAACACATCTGTTTTCATTTCGAATTTCTAGAACTTGCAGGTTTTTGACTTTAATCTGTGGAGGTCTGTTGCACTACTCTATTTACAATCAACTAACTCAGCCCAGACCACAGCAATCAAACCTGAAACCTTTTCTGGTCTGTGTGATCTCAGTAATTGCACCACGTGGGTTGTTTACCCATCTCTGGTGTTTAAACTGCTTGTTTCCCTGATTGACGGATGACAGAGTCATATTTGTGACTTCAGTGGTCTCCTAAAGTGATGTTTGATTATGTATTCCTTGGAGAGCAGATTATTTCGTTTTTAAGTTAATTGTGCTCTCCCCAAAAAATGCATCACCTTGCACATGCTCACATTGAATCTGCCAGCTGTCTCCCGTTTAGCTAACCTAGCCACCTATCTGTATCCTCTTGTAACCTTTTACAATCTCCTTGGAATTTGCCAAAACTCTCTACTCTGATACTTGAAATGTCTTCAATCTCCCATGGCATACGTGTTTAAGACCAATTTGAATTTTTCAGAGGGATGGAGGAGACCAAGGTGGGAGAAAGAAAATGGTGTTTGATTGTGTGAAGAGGGATGGGGGGGTGCGCGGGGTGTGCTGGTGGTGTGGGGGATGTGGAGCAGAGAAATAAAGCCAATTGGAGCAGGCTGGGGAGGCGAGGGGTTCTGTGGATGGGAATGTATTCATGTGAGGATAAAACCCTGCTTGGTTGGGAAGGTTCACATGATGATTCCTTGCTCGCTACAAGGTTGTAAGGAGATAAAAACAAAAAAACTGCGGATGCTGGAAATCCAAAACAAAAACAGAATTACCTGGAAAAACTCAGCAGGTCTGGCAGCATCGGCGGAGAAGAAAAGAATTGACGTTTCGAGTCCTCATGACCCTTCGACAGAACTTGAGTGAATCTAAGAAAGGGGTGAAATATAAGCTGGTTTAAGGTGTGTGTGTGTGTGTGTGTGTGTGTGTGGGTGGGGGAGGGGGTTTGGGTGGGGGGAGAGAAGTGGAGGGGGTTGGTGTGGTTGTAGGGACAATCAAGCAGTAATAGAAGCAGATCATCAAAAGATGTCACAGACAGCAGAACAAAAGAACACATAGGTGTTAAAGTTGGTGATATTATCTAAACGAATGTGCTAATTAAGAATGGATGGTAGGGCACTCAAGGTATAGCTCTAGTGGGGGTGGGGGGGAGCATAAAAGATTTAAAAATATTTAAAAATATTGGAAATAGGTGGGAGAAGAAAAATCTATATAATTTATTGGAAAAAAACAAAAGGAAGGGGGAAGAAACAGAAAGGGGGTGGGGATGGAGGAGGGAGCTCAAGACCTAAAGTTGTTGAATTCAATATTCAGTCCGGAAGGCTGTAAAGTGCCTAGTCGGAAGATGAGGTGTTGTTCCTCCAGTTTGCGTTGGGCTTCACTGGAACAATGCAGCAAGCCAAGGACAGACATGTGGGCAAGAGAGCAGGGTGGAGTGTTAAAATGGCAAGCGACAGGGAGGTTTGGGTCATTCTTGCGGACAGACCGCAGGTGTTCTGCAAAGCGGTCGCCCAGTTTATGTTTGGTCTCTCCAATGTAGAGGAGACCACATTGGGAGCCACAAATGCAGTAGACTAAGTTGGGGGAAATGCAAGTCCGGCCCCCTTCACAACTCTTTCTCCGGTACATCGATGATTACTTCGGTGCTGCTTCATGCTCTCGTCGGGACTTGGAAAAATTTATTAATTTTGCTTCCAATCTCCACCCCTCCATCATTTTCACGTGGTCCATCTCTGACACTTCCCTTCCCTTCCTTGACCTCTCTGTATCAATCTCTGGTGATAGACTGTCCACCAATATCCATTACAAACCTACCGACTCCCACAGTTACCTCGACTACAGCTCCTCACACCCCGCTTCCTGTTAGGACTCCATCCCATTCTCTCAGTTCCTTCGCCTCCATCGCATCTGTTCTGATGATGCTACCTTCAAAAACAGTTCATCTGACATGTCCTCCTTCTTCCTTAACCGAGGTTTTCCACCCACGGTCGTTGACAGGGCCCTCAACGGTGTCCGGCCCATCTCCCACGCATCCGCCCTCACGCCTTCTCCTCCCTCCCAGAAACATGATAGGGTCCCCCTTGTCCTCACTTATCACCCCACCAGCCTCCACATTCAAAGGATCATCCTCCGCCATTTCCGCCAACTCCAGCATGATGCCACCACTAAACACATCTTCCCTTCACCCCCCCCGGCAGCATTCCGTAGGGATCGTTCCCTCCGGGACACCCTGGTCCACTCCTCCATCACCCCCTACTCCTCAACCCCCTCCTATGGCACCACCCCATGCCCATGCAAAAGATGTAACACCTGCCCCTTTACTTCCTCTCTCCTCACCGTCCAAGGGCCCAAACACTCCTTTCAAGTGAAGCAGCATTTCACTTGCATTTCCCCCAACTTAGTCTACTGTATTCGTTGCTCCCAATGTGGTCTCCTCTACATTGGAGAGACCAAACATAAACTGGGCGACCGCTTTGCAGAACACCTGCGGTCTGTCCGCAAGAATGACCCAAACCTCCCTGTCGCTTGCCATTTTAACACTCCACCCTGCTCTCTTGCCCACATGTCTGTCCTTGGCTTGCTGCATTGTTCCAGTGAAGCCCAACGCAAACTGGAGGAACAACACCTCATCTTCCGACTAGGCACTTTACAGCCTTCTGGACTGAATATTGAATTCAACAACTTTAGGTCTTGAGCTCCCTCCTCCATCCCCACCCCCTTTCTGTTTCTTCCCCCTTCCTTTTGTTTTTTTCCAAAAAATTATATAGATTTTTCTTCTCCCACCTATTTCCATTATTTTTAAATATTTTTAAATCTTTTATGCTCCCCCCACCCCCACTAGAGCTATACCTTGAGTGCCCTACCATCCATTCTTAATTAGCACATTCGTTCAGATAATATCACCAACTTTAACACCTGTGTTCTCTTTTGTTCTGTTGTCTGTGACATCTTTTGATGAACTGCTTCTATTACTGCTTGTTTGTCCCTACAACCACACCAACCCCCTCCACTTCTCTCCGCCCACCCAAACCCGCCCCCCCCTCCCTACACACACACACACCTTAAACCAGCTTATATTTCACCCCTTTCTTGGATTCACTCAAGTTCTGTTGAAGGGTCATGAGGACTCGAAACGTCAACTCTTTTCTTCTCCGCCGATGCTGCCAGACCTGCTGAGTTTTTCCAGGTAATTCTGTGAAGATTGTAAGGAGGATGTGGGGTGCATCAAGATTTAGTTCTGTGGAGGAGGAGTGGTGGATGACAAGCCTTTGCTCAGTGGACATGTGTTGAGAGCCAAGATCTTGTTCGGTGGGGAAGGAACAGTGTGTGTGTAAGGATGCTTTTTCTGAAGCAGGCAATAGGCTCCTTATTCCCAAATAACCTTCGAACACTCAATGTCTGACTCACCTATGGATAAGTGATTAATTGGGAAAGATACCAGAAGGTTGATGGCACCATTGAAACTATACTCCTCTATCAATCTTTGCCTTTGGCAGCGTAGAAGAAAAACTACTAAGTCTAAAACTGCTCAGTTGAGGGACATTGATGTTTATACTGTGTTCGCTTAACAAAGAAAATGAACCAAATTCTAAAGTAAAGTTTGTAACTCCAAACAATTGTACAGTCTAATTGGTGCATCTGTAAAGTTTGAGCAGTTATTTAAAGCTGCCTGATGTTTTGCCTGAAGTACTGTCAAAATTATATGTTTTAAAAAAAAATCAGACATGACTGTATGTGGAATTTCAGATAAGTGATTTGTGACCATTCATCATTGCAAACCTAGCTAAACAGTTTGGTTCCTTAATATGTTGTTACATAATTAATATTTAGCGTATGGTCAAGGTTAGAAGTTCACCAGGAATTCAGTCTCAGCCATGTTTTTATATGCAGCTTTCTTAATATTGAGCTAGGGTGCAATTTGTCAAGTTCCCTCGGTAATGTGGCATATGGCCATTGTTTCTTGTGTATCTACTGCTTAGTTCTGAATGTGTCGAACTGCTTTCATAGACCTCAAGATCCCTAGAGGTTATATGGCTGAGTAACCATCTGCAGGGGTTGGAGTTAAAATCTTGACTGCAAGTCAAGTTTATCTGAATTATTCCAACCATGGGTAATATTGTAAATCTTTGTTAATGTTTGGTGACATTGCCAAATACATTTTATTTTGAATCATGCTTTCAATAAAAGTATGCCCACGCAAGGAAAGCTCTCAAATACATATGACCCATATTATACTCGCCTTCAACATAATTTGCTACCAACAGTGGGTATTCTTTTGCAGCTTAACTGTCTCTTCATTTATTAAAAAGGAACCAGAAGTTGGAAACTGCTTGGGAAGCATTTTCCACCACTTTTGGTTCTTGCACTTAGATGAGATGGCAACCAGCTTGGAACAATGTAGTGCTTCAATTAACATTCTGTTGGATTCTGGTACCATTTTAAATTAAATAAAATTTGTTCAAAATGTTATCACTAGTAGCCTATTAATTAACTAAAATGGATGATGCAGTGAATTATAATGCCATCATTTCACCATGGGGATTTAGATCTAGAGGACAAGTGGGAGCCTTTTTGGTCATTGTAAGAATTATCAATGAAGTGAATTTGGATAATGTCTCAGTTCCATGAGGATATGCATTCACGGTATTAAACTTGCTTTACTTTGACAATTGAGGCAATCCATACTAAGGCTGGCTGATGTGGGAAGTACAAGAATTTGCAGCGGTGCAGTAATGGGTATGCTTTTAAGATTAGGTTAGGGGGTAAAGGAAGACATTGCAAATTAAAAAGCATATTGAAGTATTCATGCTTTTTAACAAAATATATATTTTTAATTTTGTTGTCTGACCGTTTCATAGATGTCAATGCCAACTGGCCCTGAGAAAACATGCTTATGGCAAAATATATTGCAGACCTAGACTGTAGTGAGTCCTCCTGAGGTGGTGTGCTCTGGATTATTCCCCTGACAGGTCTGAAACCACCATCTCTGCTGTAATTAATGGAGCCATAGCAGGATGCAGGCACACACCCCCACTTCCCCCATCATCATCATTGTAATTGGTGCAGGCTTGTTGCCTCTCACTAATAACTATACTCCCATTGTGTATTTTTGATATGTGTACAATTTTGTTCTGCTTCACCTTCTGCCTAAGTGTTATCGGTGCTCATTTTGTTGTAGCGTATTTAAATAGACAAAGTCATTCATCATATGTAATTTTTGATCGGTGACAGAAACAGTCTTTATTGCAAGACATGAACTAGGGTGGGAGAGATGGACAGTAAATATTACGGTAAAAGGCAGTTTCATTTTGAGTCTTGAGGAAAATAAGCAAATATTGGTTAAAGGAAGTATGACATTATACGAGTGAATGTTCACATAGCATTTAATTTTAACAAATGGCTGGTTGCTAAAGGACCATTTTCCCCCTCTGCTTTATTCTTTCAGATCTTTTATCCTGAGACAACAGATGTTTACGATCGAAAAAATATGCCTCGGGTGATCTACTGCATACATGCATTAAGGTAACCTGGAAAGTAATGGAAGACTGAGTTATCTGTACAGGGCTGCTTATAGTTCGAGCATTGCGTTGGGTGAAACAGTTTGCAGCCACTATAAAATCTCCTATTGTCCTGCAGGCAATGGATAGACATAAAGCTAATTCCAAATAATGACAACTGCAGCCTCCACACACAGTTATTATTAAGCACTGTTGAAAGAAGCCGAGTGTGAAAAATGGGCTCCATTTGTGTTGAAACCCAATACAAATGAGGGAATAGCAATGAAAGCAGTATGGTGTAAAGTCAGTGGTGTAAATCCTCTTGATTTAACAATCTGAAGCGAACTTGAAAATTGCCTCTTGTTCCTTGTTATCCTATTGCTTTTATTGATATATC